>NC_030678.2:18777174-19007174 GCF_000004195.4 Xenopus tropicalis
ACAAGCAGCCAAACTACATAATGAGAAGCTATGAATGTGAATTGCTGAGTGCATGGCTTTTAGGGGGAAAGATAACGGTGCAACCTCACTATTCGAGCTGCAAAACATACAATGCTACGTGGTGCTAATGTTATGGATAATGATGCAGGCTCTTTGCTTTAGAGTTTGGAAATGGAGGCATAAATCATACTCATACAAAATTGAATTTTTTGTACGAATTTTCTCTCTTGACACTCGTGCACATACCCCTATGCTGGAGGATAACCCACCAGGGTTCTTACCTTATGCCAAATCATCTTCACTACTATCTAGCCCTGCATTGGTTTTTGATTACTCGTGACTTTCATTGGGCCAACCCTCCAAAGCTCTGAAGATACTTAGATTGACTTAAATAGAGGGTTTCCTGAGCCTCCTTGATCTACAACCTTCCAAACCTATTTATTATATATATATTTGGAAAACAAAGGCAAAGAGTTTGATGGAGGAGCACCCAAAGACAGCAACACATGAGTCCTTTTCCACTCTTTGCTGCCCTCTGACAAATTGTTTGCTCTCTGGACACATCCCCCCCCCCAATAATGGCTATATAGATTGTAAGCTCTACGGGGCAGGGACCTCCATCCTCTTGTGTCTTTGACTCAACTTATTGCAACTGTATCTTGTATTTATCTGTATTTATTGTTATACTTTGTATTTATTTATTATTATCTTAATAACCCCCTGTTTGTATGAATGTATTCTACTGTACAGCGCTGCGTATATAAGTAGCACTTTATAAATAAAGATATACATATAAACAACCTCAAAAGATCCTCTGCACTCACCCATTATCAATATGTAGAAATAGGACATTAGGACATTTCTGTGCATTCAGCTACTAAGAAATGCCTAAGATATACATATCCATACATACTATCTACATTAAAGATCTAGACACCTCCTCTTCTTTTTTATACATTTAGGTTGATCACATGGTCCTGTAGGACACATGTGGGTGCTAGATACTGCCAAGCAGGTTTTCACATCATATTATGGCCACTCTAAGCTCTATGAATCTGGCATTTGGGCATTAACCCAAAGTAACTAACTGGTTACTATGAAAACAAAAGCTTGATTGACTGCCCTGGGTTACCAACTGGGTGATTGCCTAGTATTGGTAAATTCTTAGGGAAATACTTTGCAAAGTAGATTTCTCTTAGTTTTTATTCGTAAATACATATATGCCATTAATTACATAGACATTCTGTAAGCAAACGTTTAATATTTGGGTTTGATTTCAAATGCTGGTCTTAAGGCATCAGTACATATGGTTCTCTGTGCAATTAACTGTTGACACCAGAAAGTACTGACCACAGCTTTCTGTAGCAAGTGTCTCAGGTAGCAACTACTGCTCTGCCCTTGGTACAGCCATAGGGAAACACTATAGACTGCTTCTCTACACTTTATCTCCACATTTCTCCACAACCGTACCTTCAGAATCCTGTTTTTTGAGTCAGATTCCTATGCTAAATTATCAGACCCCTGACCTGGTAGCTCACAATGCCAACTGCCATCTTGTTGCATTCAAACACAATAGATAGGCTACGGAAGGTAATGAGCAAGGTTGAGGCCAGTCAGCCTGAATGATACTTCAAACAGAACCAGAAATAACTTGATAGAAGTTTGGGGATACCAGGCAAAAGAAAAATAATTAGACATTCACTGCTTAAGATTTCCACCAGTCAAATAGAATGGGGAAAATAAAATATAAAAGGAAGAATGTCTTTTAATCTTAGTGTCAAAGTTTTCTTATGGCCTCAACAATGTTTTAATTCAATTCTGTCTTTAGTTTTGCCTTTATTTAATTCTTTCTTTAGCCTTGGTGCAATGTAGAAAAGACATGGCATCTTAGCAACCATAATGTGAAAAACAAGCATTGAAAGTACCCCTGCCCTCTCTGCATTTGGGCTTATTGCAGTATAAGGAATGCTCCGTTGTGTAGCAAATAAAGACCTACACAAGCCTCTGTACAGCAACTCCCTTGGTAGAAAACATGTTTACTGCTTTAACTTCTGATAGCGGCAAAGAGAAGGAAGACATGTGAAACCACTGACTGGAAAATATTTTATATAAATTATAAAATCCTATTCCCACATTTGACTTGAAGTTCCTTCCCAGAACCCGTGACTCATAATGAACTTCTTTGGGTTCCGCCCACAGATAGAATTTTTTCATCTTCTGGTTTTCCTTGGAAAGTGAAACCACATGATAATAATGCTAACATGTAGGAGTCAATATGTATTAAAAAACCCCTATCACGATTAGCATTAATACTGTGCAGCTCAGGTTTGAATCCAGGTCAGGAGTTAATGCCGGTTGCTGGACCATTAGCCTTTCTATGGTGCCTAGGAAGAGAAACATTTATGAGAATTTTGGTTACATTAAATGTTTTCAGATGAAGTTTACCTTCTAAAAAACAGTACAAGAACTGCAAATGCAACTTTTAGAGCGATGGTCACACTGTAGCTAATGAGCTCTTCTCATTCACTTTGCCTGTAAGATAAATAACCCATGTTGTTGAAAACACTAAAGCAAACAACACTTTTTTTTCTTGTTTTTCCCATGCTGAAGTTTAAAGTATCTTTGTGGGTGGCACTTCCTTCTTGATAAAGATAACAAATTATATTATATATATTATATTTCTACCTGCTGTAATGAAAGGGATAGGGCACATGAGGTGCTTCAGCAGTTATCACAACATAGTTACATAGGGTTGAAAAAAGACCATCAAGTTCAACCCATCCGAGTAAACCCAGCACTCACACCCCATACTTACCAATCTATACACTCACATACATAAACTATATATACAACCACTAATACCAACTGTAGATATTAGTATCACAATAGCCTTGGTTATAACGTTGGTTATAATGGTGGGTGACTGCATAGTGAGTAGCCCTCAGCTTGTATCAATGGGAAGTAAATATTTGGAGTTTATATTAGTGATGCTACATCATTGTGATTAATAAATAAATCTATTATATGTCATTGGTCTCTGTGAAACATAAGCTGGGATGTTACTAATTATGCCCAAGGGTCCAAGTCCCACATGTTTCACTTGGCCACTTTTATCTTGTGCGCAACAAAGGATTCACTTGGATGCCAACTACTTTATTTAGCACGCATTTTGTAAACAGATAACAGCATTCGGGCTTTGTGCCTTGCACTTCCACAAGCCCTATTTGGCCAGGACTCATTTGTGTAACAAGAATATAGAAATATGAAACAGTATTGTGTTAGTCATCCTGCTTAATATATCCAAGTAAACATGCCACATCTCACCATTGACACTTAGGCTGGACACCAGGGAAAATCTAGTTAGCCAAACAAGCACCTTCACCAAATAGCTCTATAACTGGTCTTCATGACAGGTCTTCAGGGAATATCTAGGCAACCATATAAGCTCTGCCCCCAAATATCTCTCTAATGTGTCTTTACAATGGTACTATAGGGCATATTTAGGCAAACAAACAAGCACATTTCCAAAATATCTCTATAACTGGTCTTCATGATGGGTCTTTACAAGATATCTAGGCAACCATATAAGATCTGTCCCCAAATATCTCTCTAACTTGTCTTCATAATGGAACTATAGGGAATATTTAGTCAACCAAATAAGCACATTTCCAAAATATCTCTATAACTGGTCTTCATGATGGGACTTTATGAAATATCCAGGCAACTATATAAGATCTGTCCCCAAATATCTCTCTAACTTATCTTCATAATGGAATTATAGGGCATATTTAGGCAACGATATAAGCCCTGTCCCCAAATATCTCTCCAACTTGTCTTTTAATGTAACTATAGGGCATATTTATGCAACCAAATAAGCACATTTCCAAAATATCTCTATAACGATGGGACTTTACGAAATATCTAGGCAACCATATAAGCACTGTTCCCAAATATCTCTTGAACTTGCCTTCATTAGGGAACAATAGGGAATATTTAGGCAACCAAATAAACACATTTCCAATTATCTTTATAACTGGTCTTCATGATGGGTCTTTAGGAATTATCTAGACAACAACAAAAGCACTTTCCCCATATACCTCTATAACTATTCCTCTTGATGGGGCTTTAGGAAATATTTTACGGAACCAAGTAAACACTTTCCCCAAACATTTCTACAAAAAGTCTTCATGATGGATCCACCATAGTTTAAAAAACCTCAGACCCAGGGGATATTCCTACCATCCAGACCATTGTTCTGATTTAACAGCATCTACTGTATTTATTTCTATTGGAAACTATTAGGTCCTGGATTTAGGGTTACTTTTGTGCACCTTCTCTTAGCATTATGGGCAATTATTAAATTAAATATATACTGTATATATACTATGGAGTTAATGAAGAAGAAAATTGCTGCAGTATACATTCTGTAATCATTCAGTGTGTGTATGTCTAATCATTTACTGTAGGTGCAGGCCACACACGCCTACATACATATAATACAGGCTTTGCTTCATTTAATATAAGCTTGTCTGGCAGATATATAATTTACGCTTGCACCACAGAAATCAAACTAAACCTGAAAGCTATATGTCAGCAGTAAGTATAAAAATCTCTGTTTAATGAAATGAGCATACAACTTATGGCATTACATATTGGCCAGTTTAGTGATAACTATTGCATGTGATTTATGATAACCCAGGGGGGGAAAAAATAAAGTCAACACTTATGTCAAATCTTCCTGGACTTTATGGCTGAGCAGTTCTGCTGTTAAGCGGAAGTAAATATTCTGCCGTCTCCTGGGTATAAACATTAAAGTGGAAGGAGGGAATTTTTTTCTGAGGGACCTGCCAAGAGCCCTATATTTCTATCATTTATATGTATTTTTAGCAAAGCCAGAACCTATTTGATTTATAGCAATGGCTCATTTGGAATTGTTATTGTTGGTTCGCCATAGCAAAAGTGCTCTAAAGATACTTTCTAAGAGCCTTCAGCAAATCAACCCGGTATTGTAAAGTATCACCAGGCTGGAAAGTTAATTGGAGCTCTAAAAAAGCAAATGTACCATGGAAAAAAAAAATGATAACTCATAAGCAGCGCGTCTGTAAACCGGGACAGTAAATCACATGCATCTTACAGCAGGGACTGAATTACAGGAGGAAATTCCACTCACTTCTCTGGCAATGTTTACTCCAGGCTGAACAATTGCTTCTCTCCAATTTCAATGCATACACATTTTGTGGAACACTTGAAAAATGATTAAAGTTACTTTATCAACTGCTATCTATCAGGTGGCAACAGCTCAGCAAAACTACATTTGTTCCCCACAAAGTTCTGTGTACTGAAAACTAATTGGTTTTGCTTCGCAGCACAAAAACTAAGAGAGTGGAACCACTTTCCTGCTCTGTAAAATACATAATACGCCCTCATGGGATTAGGTAAAACAACAGCATCGAAGCTTTTGCCTTTTAGATTATCCATTGCAGCTTGTTATGAAAGCCTATTGTGATCTTTATTTGTCTTATGTGCTTCAACTACTTTGCAAGTTGTCTTAATATTTTATATGTAATATAATGCTGCATGTTGACATTTTTTTATTGAGATTGGTGCTGTGAATGTTGGTATGTGTTCGGGAAAAAAGGATTGAGGATATTTTCAGTTTAAGCTCAATGTCAGTAGGGTGCTGTAAGCTGCTTAATAACATTCTGCTTGGGGTTAGCCAACTTTAAAGTAGGCTAGAACCAAACTATTGTAACTAGTATAGTTACAACAGACTAACCTTTAGTTATATCAGAGGGAAAGACCAACCTTTAGTCAATAAGTGCATTAGAACATTTAAATTGATAGGCTAGTGGTTCACAAACTGTTGGGCAGACCCCCTAGCAGTGACCAGGGAGTAGCCTCAAGACTTAGGATGAGAATTAGGGAGCACACTTTTAGATACTCCTGAGTAAATAGGTTAACCTGTGGCAAATCAACACATTAGATTATTCATGGACATAGAACATTAAAACATTCAGAGGATTAGACCAACCTATAGCCAATAAGAAGACCATTTAGGATGAGATTTAGGTAGAACTCTCCTAGATACTCCTGAAATCTAGCCTGAAGGTCGTTTATTGGGAGATTTATGGTGAATACTTATTTGTTGCCCTTGATATTCTTGTAATTCTGGTTATGTGGCCCATTCAGTATGCATTCTGTAACTTTGTCATGAGCTGATAGGGGCCTAGAGCAAATGGTGGACCTCAAATAGGGGCTCTTGAACTCTCTTGAGATCTAGCCTGAAGTTTATTTAGGGGGAGATTTGTGATGAATACATATTTGTTGCCCTAGATATTCTTGTAATTAATTCTTGGTTATGTGGGCCACTCAGTATGCACTCTGTAACTTTGTCATGAGCTGATAGGGGCCCAGAGCAAATGGTGGACCTGAAATAGAGGCTTCAATAGAAAAAGTCAGAAAACTGTTCAAAAATGCCAACCAGACTATTCACAGGCATAGACCAACTTTTATCCTGAACATTAGAACATTCAAAGGATTAAATCAACCTATAGCCAAAAAGAGGACCATTTAGGATGAGATTTAGGGAGAACTCTCCTAGATACTCTTGAGATCTAGCCTGAAGATTATTTAGGGGGAGATTTCTGGTGAATACATATTTGTTGCCCTAGATATTCTTGTAATTATGGTTATGGGGCTGACTCAATATTTAATATCTGTAACTTTGTTATGGGCTAATAGTGGCCCAGAAGAAATGGTGGACCTCAAATAGGGGCTTTAATCGAGAAGCTCAAACAGGCCAACCTGTAGCCATTCAGAACATCATACTATTCACTCTCAACTATGCCTGCTAGAACATTAGAACATTCAGAGTATTAGACCAACCTATAGCCAATAAGAAGACCATTTAGGTGAGATTTAGGGTAGAGATATTATTGTCATTATGGGTACGTGGCTGACTCTATATGTAATATCTAGGCTCATAGGGATCCAGAACAAATGTGAACCTCAAATAAAAAAGTCAGAAAACCACTGAAACGGGCCAACTTGTAGCCAAACTGAGCATTAAAACACTGAAAGGAAGTATGCCAGCCTCTATTCAGAATATTTTCGATTAACCTGACTGCAAACACCAGCATTAATACAATAATGAATGTTTTTAAATTCTGTTAATTACAAATATCTGTAATTATATCTGGTAAGTGAAGGAAGATATTTTGCATTTGCCCTATTGCCCTATTGCAGTAGCCACTGGGGCAATCATCAGAACTATATAATGATTACATAAAATTCCATGGAATTTATAATGTAATCGAGAATTACATATTGTCGTAATTTTACTGCACCACTATAAGTACAGTAGGTGAATATCCAGCAAGCTGCAGATGTAGGTGTCATGGCTGCCTAGGAGTACAGTAAGATACATTCTTCTCTCATTGGCTCATCCCATTCTGACTTTTTCTGGAACATTAAAAACCATTGAAAACGTTAAGTCATTCAAAAAAGTTGCTTTGAATTACATTTTTTATTTTAGGTTTATTATCTCGAATCAGTCGTACTGGCTGATACATTATATAGCTTAAAGAATGGGTTGGGTGGCTTCTTAGCAAGTGAGGGAATACAGGGGTAGGGGGGATAGCTCTCAGTACAAGTGAGGGAATACAGGGGTAGGGGAGATAGCTCTCAGTACAAGTGAGGGAATACAGGGGTAGGGGAGATAGCTCTCAGTACAAGTGAGGGAATACAGAGGTAGGGGAGATAGCTCTCAGTACAAGTGAGGGAATACAGGGGTATGGGAGATAGCTCTCAGTACAAGTGAGGGAATACAGGGGTAGGGGAGATAGCTCTCAGTACAAGTGAGGGAATACAGGGGTAGGGGAGATAGCTCTCAGTACAAGTGAGGGAATACAGGGTTATGGGAGATAGCTCTCAGTACAAGTGAGGGAATACACGGTTATGGGAGATAGCTCTCAGTACAAGTGAGGGAATACAGGGGTATGGGAGATAGCTCTCAGTACAAGTGAGGGAATACAGGGGTAGGGGAGATAGCTCTCAGTACAAGTGAGGGAATACAGGGGTAGGGGAGATAGCTCTCAGTACAAGTGAGGGAATACAGGGGTAGGGGAGATAGCTCTCAGTACAAGTGAGGGAATACAGGGGTAGGGGAGATAGCTCTCAGTACAAGTGAGGGAATACAGGGGTATGGGAGATAGCTCTCAGTACAAGTGAGGGAATACAGGGGTATGGGGGATAGCTCTCAGTACAAGTGAGGGGAATACAGGGGTATGGGAGATAGCTCTCAGTACAAGTGAGGGAATACAGGGTATGGGAGATAGCTCTCAGTACAAGTGAGGGAAATACAGGGGTATGGAGATAGGCTCTCAGTACAAGTGAGGGAATACAGGCGGTAGGGGGGATAGCTCTCAGTACAAGTGAGGGAATACAGGGTAGGGGGGATAGCTCTCAGTACAAGTGAGGGAATACAGGGGTATGGGAGATAGCTCTCAGTACAAGTGAGGGAATACAGGGTAGGGGAGATAGCTCTTAGTACAAGTGAGGGAATACAGGGGTAGGGGGGATAGCTCTCAGTACAAGTGAGGGAATACAGGGGTAGGGGAGATAGCTCTCAGTACAAGTAAGGGAATACAGGGGTATGGGGAGATAGCTCTCAGTAAAAGTGGGGAAGTGAGGGAAACAGGGGTAGGGGGGATAGCTCTCAGTACAAGTGAGGGAATACTAGGGGTAGGGGAGATAGCTCTCAGTACAAGTGAGGGAATACAGGGGTAGGGGAGATAGCTCTCAGTACAAGTGAGGGAATACAGGGGTAGGGGGGATAGCTCTCAGTACAAGTGAGGGAATACAGGGGTATGGGAGATAGCTCTCAGTACAAGTGAGGGAATACAGGGGTATGGGAGATAGCTCTCAGTACAAGTGAGGGAATACAGGGGTAGGGAGATAGCTCTCAGTACAAGTGAGGGAATACAGGGGTAGGGGAGATAGCTCTCAGTACAAGTGAGGGAATACAGGGGTATGGGAGATAGCTCTCAGTACAAGTGAGGGAATACAGGGGTTATGGGAGATAGCTCTCAGTACAAGTGAGGGAATACAGGGGTAAGGGGAGATAGCTCTCAGTACAAGTGAGGGAATACAGGGGTATGGGGAGATAGCTCTCAGTACAAGTGAGGGAATAACAGGGGTATGGGAGATAGCTCTCAGTACAAGTGAGGGAATACAGGGGTAGGGGAGATAGCTCTCAGTACAAGTGAGGGAATACAGGGGTAGGGGAGATAGCTCTCAGTAACAAGTGAGGAATACAGGGGGTAGGGGAGATAGCTCTCAGTACAAGTGAGGGAATACAGGGGTATGGGAGATAGCTCTCAGTACAAGTGAGGGAATACAGGGGTAGGGGATAGCTCTCAGTACAAGTGAGGGAATACAGGGGTAGGGGGGATAGCTCTCAGTACAAGTGAGGGGAATACAGGGGTATGGAGATAGCTCTCAGTACAAGTGAGGGAATACAGGGGTAGGGGGGATAGCTCTCAGTACAAGTGAGGGGATACAGGGGTTAGGGGGGATAGCTCTCAGTACAAGTGAGGGAATACAGGGGTATGGGAGATAGCTCTCAGTACAAAGTGAGGAATACAGGGGTAGGGGAGGATAGCTTCTCAGTACAAGTGAGGGAATACAGGGGTATGGGGGGATAGCTCTTCAGTACAAGTGAGGGAATACAGGGTAGGGGGATAGCTCTCAGTACAAGTGAGGGAATACAGGGGTATGGGGAGATAGCTCTCAGTACAAGTGAGGGAATACAGGGGTATGGGAGATAGCTCTCAGTACAAGTGAGGAATACAGGGGTATGGGAGATAGCTCTCAGTACAAGTGAGGGAATACAGGGGTAGGGGGGATAGCTCTCAGTACAAGTGAGGGAATACAGGGGTAGGGGAGATAGCTCTCAGTACAAGTGAGGGAATACAGGGTAGGGGGGATAGCTCTCAGTACAAGTGAGGGAATACAGGGGTATGGGGAAGATAGCTCTCAGTACAAGTGAGGGAATACAGGGGTATGGGAGATAGCTCTCAGTACAAGTGAGGGAATACAGGGGTAGGGGGGATAGCTCTCAGTACAAGTGAGGAATACAGGGTAGGGGAGATAGCTCTCAGTACAAGTGAGGGAATACAGGGGTAGGGGGATAGCTCTCAGTACAAGTGAGGGAATACAGGGGGGTAGGGGGGATAGCTCTCAGTACAAGTGAGGGAATACAGGGGTAGGGGGATAGCTCTCAGTACAAGTGAGGGAATACAGGGGTAGGGGAGATAGCTCTCAGTACAAGTGAGGGAATACAGGGGTAGGGGAGATAGCTCTCAGTACAAGTGAGGGAATACAGGGGTAGGGGGGATAGCTCTCAGTACAAGTGAGGGAATACAGGGGTAGGGGAGATAGCTCTCAGTACAAGTGAGGGAATACAGGGGTAGGGGGAGATAGCTCTCAGTACAAGTGAGGGAATACAGGGGTAGGGGAGATAGCTCTCAGTACAAGTGAGGGAATACAGGGGTAGGGGGATAGCTCTCAGTACAAGTGAGGGAATACAGGGGTAGGGGGATAGCTCTCAGTACAAGTGAGGAATACAGGGGTATGGGGGGATAGCTCTCAGTACAAGTGAGGGAATACAGGGGTAGGGGAGATAGCTCTCAGTACAAGTGAGGGAATACAGGGGTAGGGGGATAGCTCTCAGTACAAGTGAGGGAATACAGGGGTAGGGGAGATAGCTCTCAGTACAAGTGAGGGAATACAGGGGTAGGGAGATAGCTCTCAGTACAAGTGAGGGAATACAGGGGTAGGGGAGATAGCTCTCAGTACAAGTGAGGGAATACAGGGGTAGGGGAGATAGCTCTCAGTACAAGTGAGGGAATACAGGGGTAGGGGGATAGCTCTCAGTACAAGTGAGGGAATACAGGGGTAGGGGAGATAGCTCTCAGTACAAGTGAGGGAATACAGGGGTAGGGGGGATAGCTCTCAGTACAAGTGAGGGAATACAGGGGTAGGGGGATAGCTCTCAGTACAAGTGAGGGAATACAGGGGTAGGGGGGATAGCTCTCAGTACAAGTGAGGGAATACAGGGGTAGGGGAGATAGCTCTCAGTACAAGTGAGGGAATACAGGGGTAGGGGAGATAGCTCTCAGTACAAGTGAGGGAATACAGGGGTAGGGGAGATAGCTCTCAGTACAAGTGAGGGAATACAGGGGTAGGGGGATAGCTCTCAGTACAAGTGAGGGAATACAGGGGTATGGGAGATAGCTCTCAGTACAAGTGAGGGAATACAGGGGTATGGGAGATAGCTCTCAGTACAAGTGAGGGAATACAGGGGTATGGGAGATAGCTCTCAGTACAAGTGAGGGAATACAGGGGTATGGGAGATAGCTCTCAGTACAAGTGAGGGAATACAGGGGTAGGGGGGATAGCTCTCAGTACAAGTGAGGGAATACAGGGGTAGGGGGGATAGCTCTTAGTACAAGTTGCCCCAGAGACTGGTCCGGTTGCCATCTTGGAGTCAGGAAGGAATTTTTTCCCCTCTGCGGCAAATTAGAGAGGCTTCAGATGGGGTTTTTTGCCTTCCTCTGGATCAACTAGCAGTTAGGCAGGTTATATATAGGCATTATTGTTGAACTTGATGGACGTGTGTCTTTTTTCAACCTAACTTACTATGTTACTATGTTTACCTCTCATACCAGGGCCAACCCCATTAGCCAGCTTATAGTGTGGGCACAGTTTACAGATATGCATTGCCAGGGTCACTTAATACTTTCCATTAAAAACCGCTTATCATTGCAATGTATTTTCTGGCTTTGGTATCTGTATTTAGCTTTTTTTTCTCAGTACAAGAGCACAAGTGGCTCAGATAAAGCAGTGAGGAAGTGGTAAGTGCGACACGAGCTTCCTCCCTCTCAGAGCTGTATAACTGCCTCGTGCTTGTTCCTCAGTTCCATTACGTCAGGCTCGGCCTTAGGTTCGTACAAGGCGAAATCCTCGCTGCATCACCAGGTAAAGGCCATCGACTCTTCACTCCTACACTCCAGTTATCTGCCTATGCAAATCCGAATCTAACGAAACCACGGGGAGTTTTTTTAGAATAAGTCATTGCTTTTCCTTTTGACCCACTGAAATTTTTACATAGAGTCATTTGAAGGAAGGAATGTAATGACTACTTTATTTCAGATTGTAAAGGGGAAATCCAGCCAGATCACACTGATCAGGGGGGGCCATTAGAAATTGTCTTATGCAAAACATCATTACTTGTTGTGCATTGGAACTGCCATTCAGAAACCCATAATCTAGAATGCTACAAAATATAACAATACCTTTCCCATAGTATCCTATTTAATCAACTAGTGACTGGTTTGCATTTTATCTGTATTAATAAATCAATCCCCAATACTGGTATAGGACCTGTTATCCAGAATTCTCGGGACCTAGGGTTTTCTGGATAAGGGATCTTTCTGTAATTTGGAACACCATACCTACAAGTTTACTTAAAAATCATTTTCATGGTTAAATGATTCCCTTTTCTCTGTAATAATAAAACAGTACCTGTACTTGATCCCAACTAAGATATAATTACCCCTTATTGGGGGCAGAACAGCCCTATTGGGTTTATTTAATGGTTAAATGATTCCCTTTTCTCTGTAATAATAAAACAGTACCTGTACTTGATCCCAACTAAGATATAATTACCCCTTATTGGGGGCAGAACAGCCCTATTGGGTTTATTTAATGGTTAAATGATTCCCTTTTCTCTGTAATAATAAAACAGTACCTGTACTTGATCCCAACTAAGATATAATTACCCCTTATTGGGGGCAGAACAGCCCTATTGGGTTTATTTAATGGTTAAATCATTCCCTTTTCTCTGTAATAATAAAACAGTACCTGTACTTGATCCCAACTAAGATATAATTACCCCTTATTGGGGGCAGAACAGCCCTATTGGGTTTATTTAATGGTTAAATGATTCCCTTTTCTCTGTAATAATAAAACAGTACCTGTACTTGATCCCAACTAAGATATAATTACCCCTTATTGGGGGCAGAACAGCCCTATTGGGTTTATTCAGTAATTAAATGATTTTTAGCAGACTTATGTTATGGAGATCCAAATTATGGAAAGATCCCATATCTGGAAAACCCCAGGTCCCAAGCATTCTTGATAAGAGGTCCATGTTTTATTATTACAGAGAAAAAGGAAATTGTTTCTTTAAATTTAAATTTAAATAAAATGGATTCTATGGGAGATGGCCTTCCCATAATTTGGAGATTTCTGGATAACAGGTTTCCATATCTGTACTTGATATTAGTTAAGCTGGTATAAATTCTATCAAAATATTTGTAGTTACCTTCAGGCATGTTGCTCCCTATTATGGGAGTCCATTCTGCCCTACTAATAATATTCTTTCAGACCCAATTCTCCAGTTACAATATTCATATCTAATAAATAATGTATAACAAGTACTCATCCCATGATTATAGGTACCTAGGGAAACAAAGCTATTGTAGCTGCATTAAGATAAACACAGTTTTGGGGAAGGGAAAAGTGGTTAATTTTCAGTTTTATATCTTTGTGTCCCTTGAAAGGTCTCCTTACAATGGAAGCTTTCAAATCACATATTCTTCAGCCACTTTGTTGGCCCTTGGCCAAACTGTATGCACAGAATAAGAATCCAAATGCAAAAGAACAAGTTGTGCATATTTCAGTACAGGTATGGGATCCATTATCCAGAAAGTTCCGAATTACTGGAAGGCCATCTCCAATAGATTACATTTTAATCAAACAATTCCAATTTTTAAAAATTATTTCCTTTTTCTCTATAATAATAAAACAGTACCTGTACTTGATCCCAACTAAGATACAATTAGTCCTTATTGGGGCAGAACAGCCCTATTGGGTTTATTTAATGGTTAAATAATTCCCTTTTCTCTGTAATAATAAAACAGTACCTGTACTTGATCCCAACTAAGATATAATTACCCCTTATTGGGGGCAGAACAGCCCTATTGGGTTTATTTAATGGTTAAATGATTCCCTTTTCTCTGTAATAATAAAACAGTACCTGTACTTGATCCCAACTAAGATATAATTACCCCTTATTGGGGACAGAACAGCCCTATTGGGTTTATTTCATGGTTAAATGATTCCCTTTTCTCTGTAATAATAAAACAGTACCTGTACTTGATCCCAACTAAGATATAATTACCCCTTATTGGGGGCAGAACAGCCCTATTGGGTTTATTTAATGGTTAAATGATTCCCTTTTCTCTGTAATAATAAAACAGTACCTGTACTTGATCCCAACTAAGATATAATTACCCCTTATTGGGGGCAGAACAGCCCTATTGGGTTTATTTAATGGTTAAATGATTCCCTTTTCTCTGTAATAATAAAACAGTACCTGTACTTGATCCCAACTAAGATACAATTAGTCCTTATTGGAAGCAAACTACTTAAATAGACTAAAAGTCTATTTAATCTTTTAGTAGACTTAAGGTGTGGAGATCCAAGTTACAGAAAGATCCCTTATCCAGAAAACACCAGGTCCCAAGCATTCTGAATAATGGGTCCCATCACTGTATATATTATAGTATTTCCATACTGTATGTCCATCTATCAACTCAGGGCTCTGCCATTTCCATTGAGCTGCAACTTCTGTCACCATTCAATAACCAGTGACAAACTGCACAGTCCAGGCTTATAAAAGGCTAAAAAACAAACATTCAGCAGAATGGCTGCTTCCTATTATGTTCTGTATTTACAAATATAGACAGAGTAAATAGGGAAGTCTATTAAGAGGAAGAGGCAATGTTCTAAATCTGTTCAACAGTAAGAAAAATACCCCTTAGACCGTAAGCCTTAGGAAAAAAACCTCTTATGCTTTTGGTTTTACCACTTGACAGTTCTAACCCAGAAAACAAATCATTTTAGCTTTTTTAAACTGTTTAGCCCCTCAACTGACAACAGCCAATTACTCAAGAACTCCTGGACCCTACACCAGAAAATACTTATCCATAACCCACCCAAGAACACCTAACGGTGAACTGCTTCTAATAGGCTTATAACCCTCATATGTAAGTCTTCATTATATTATACATAGGACCCATTATCCAGAATGCTCAGGACCTGGGGTTATCTGGATAAGGGGCCTTTCTGTAATGGATCTCCATACCTTAAGTCTACATGAATTGAACACAATAAGACTGTTCTGCCTCTAATAAGGGGTAATTATATCTTAGTTGGGATCAAGTACAGGTACTGTTTTATTATTACAGAGAAAAGGGAATCATTTAACCATTAAATAAACCCAATGGGGCTGTTCTGCCCCCAATAAGGGGTAATTATATCTTAGTTGGGATCAAGTACAGGTACTGTTTTATTATTACAGAGAAAAGGGAATGATTTAACCATTAAATAAACCCAATAGGGCTGTTCTGCCCCCAATAAGGGGTAATTATATCTTAGTTGGGATCAAGTACAGGTACTGTTTTATTATTACAGAGAAAAGGGAATGATTTAACCATTAAATAAACCCAATAGGGCTGTTCTGCCCCCAATAAGGGGTAATTATATCTTAGTTGGGATCAAGTACAGGTACTGTTTTATTATTACAGAGAAAAGGGAATCATTTAACCATTAAATAAACCCAATAGGGCTGTTCTGCCCCCAATAAGGGGTAATTATATCTTAGTTGGGATCAAGTACAGGTACTGTTTTATTATTACATCGAAAAAGGAAATTGTTTTTAAAAATTAGAATTATTATTATTAATGGAGTCTATGTGAGATGGCCTTCTGTAATTCAGAACTTCCTGGATAACAGGTTTCCAGATAACGGATCCCATATCTGAGGGTTGTAATAAAATATAACAATGCCCTACTTATAAGTGGAGCCTCAAACAGAATGAGCAACAGTCGGTTTATACCTTTAGCAATATCCTAAAAACACATTAATTAGTACTAAAAAAGTAACCTAAGAGTCACAAAAATAGATATATATATATACAAAACTTATAAAATAACTAAATATAGTTTTGACAATGTAAACTCTCCGCAGTATAATTCTATTCCCATTCCAGAACGTTGGAAAAGAATTAGGCCGCACTATCTGCTGGATGGATACCTGCTAGGATCCATTCCTATCTGCAGTGATTTTTCTTCAAAATATTAAAAAAAGAGGGCTTCTTTCCGGGTAGGTACTTTCTGGTTAAAGATATCAAAAGTCACATGACTATTACTTCTTGGCCTCAGAAACTGGTTTTAATTGAGTAATAGAAAAGCAACTAAAGTAAAGTTTAGAAACCATGTTCTGTAAGGTTAAACTACTAAGCACAGCCTAGATATTATAGATCCAGACACAATGGATTTTGTATAAACCAGTAAACATATTTTAAAAATAGGAATATGAGAATTTCAATATTGTCCGTCTTCCTTATGGCAACTCAACCAACAGAGACTGCGAACAAGTTTTTAAAAAACTCCTATGGTGAATTGATGTTCAGTAGAAATGCGCCTTCATGGAACCCACCATTACATGGACATCCCCATTTTTATTGTATTTTTCTTTAAAAAAAAAAAACACAGTGTGTAGAGTACATCTAAGTTTCTTAACCTTTTCCCTAAGGAGACCCAATATAAGTTTGGGACTGAGCTTTGTGACCCAAACAAATTGGAATTTAGAATTAATTATGCACCTTGGTTTATTATTGGTTTATTATTATTGACTATTGTAGCAGAACATTTCAATTATCTATGGAGGGCCATAGAGACCTACCCAGTATTGGGTCCCAACCTATAGGTTAAAAATCAGTGTAGTTTTCAAGACAAACACTTTCATTTGAATTTAAATTCAGTGTTCGGTACTGTTTGCGTGGGCGTCTCCCCAAATGATTATCTTATAATAAAGATCAACAATCTGTAACTTGCTTTTTGCATTTTTTTGTTTCTCCTTCATTTTACAGATGGAATTATAGAGACAACAGTGTCCACAACTGGTTTATCTTAGTAGTTCCTATGACTAGAAACTAAGGGACTAGGAGCTATAGTAACTTCTGTTCAACCGAACTTCAAACCACATGTTTTATAATATTTCACAAGTCCTTGTTGACAGTAGAAGAAGGAAATACAAAAGACATACCTGAAAGCAGATGGTCTCCGCCAGAGAGGATATGTAAGTGTAGCGTATACATGTAGGCCACAGACTTCCTTTTCTTCCGGCCTCAGAAGTCTAGCAGCCCAGCTCATGTTTGTGGCTTTTCTTGACAATATTTAACAGAAAGATAACGCTGAAGAGAAAAAAAAAATTATCCGAGTGAGTAGGTTCCCCCTACAGTCAGTGTGCTTTCCTGTAAGAAGTCAAGAAAAGTCAGCTCCTAAAGGCTGAAGACCCTTTTATAAATCAGATGGAGGTGAGTCATGGACTGTAATTTCCCACCCGTTCTTCTCGTAAGAGAGAAAAAAAAACAGAGAAAAAGTGGAAAAGCTCCGATCCAGTTCAGAGATAGAAAATGAGAGATGTACTTTCCTCTGTACACAAATGAAGTAAACCAAACGCAAAAAGATACAAAAACCACCCAACTTCAGGCTGCTCATCACTCATTGTGTTGGTTCTTTTTTTCTTGAACAGTATTTCCCTGGGCCTGCATGGGGGTTTCTTGGGAAATATTTGATTTTCACAGGACCTGTTTAACCCTTTTATTTTGATTCATGTTTGTGTTATGACAACAATTACACAAAGGGACACATATGATTTTAAAGGTAATATAAAACGACAGCAACTGGTTAACTGATACCAAGAAGGAGAATTCTTGTAAACTATGATGGAGTTTTTTCTTCTTTCCACATAAAATACTGTTTTTTTTTGCAGTGAGATGTCCAAGAAACTATTACCCTGGTACAATCAGTCGCCCGAAACATTAAATGGCGTTTATCTATTTCTTTCAGTTCAAAACTGCATTAAGCTGCAGTTACTATAGACAATGGTATGTTATGTGCGGTGGGTGTGGCACACAGGCTTATGAGCTTATTTACCAATTGTGATGAGTAGGGATGGGGGAAATAATTTGCACGGTGAAAAAAATTGTCACGCAACAATAAAATATAAAAAATAAAATTTCTGCGTGTTGATTTCTTTGGCGTGGGCGTCACTGTCTCTGAAAAAGCAATGCTGCGCCAAAGAAAGCACAGCGCACCAAATTTTATTATAGTGCGCAAATTATTTTGCCCATTTCTAGTTAGGAGCGAATCTGTCCTGTTTTGCCGAAAATTCGCGAAATATCGAAAATGTTGTGCGTCAAAAAAATTTGTCGCACATGCCATTATTTTGATGCACACAAATGTTTTTGACACTTGCATCAAAAAAAAATGCGTGCGTCAATTTTTTTGACACGCGCATTTTTTTTCCACGTGACTATTTCATTTTTTGATGTGGGTGACAAATTTTTGAGTTGCTGCGAATTTTTCCGCAGCGAATTTTGTTGCCCATTTCACGAAATAATCCACCAATCACGAAACGATATGGCTGGCGAATTATTTCGCCCACTGCTATTACTTTTCAAGTTTGTGAATTTTAGAGTTACTCCTACTTTGAATAAACTCCCAAGTTAAAACTCAAATGTTTGCTTACTTGTTAAAAAATCTTGATAGAATAAAAACACTCGAATACCTTGAATTTACAGACTTGAAAAAAACTTGAAAAAAACTTTAAAAACTTGAAAATGTCAAATTGAAAAAACAGCATAAATTCCCATTGACCTTCTATATAAACTCGCACGTTTTTAGATGCTAAAGTTTTAGATTTGAGTTTTCTAATTTTTTGCGCTTAATAAATATCGAACATTTGAGTTTTTGAACCAAAATGTAAATATTGGGAGTTTTAGTGCAAAAGAATTTGTATTGTGGAAAAAAAATTGAATTCCAGCATCAATGAATTTTCCCTGTAGTGTTCTACGATGCCCCTTACCCAAAAGCAAAGTTTCCCTGAAATGTATTCAAAGGCTGCAACTAATTAGGGTATTTTAGTTTTTAACCCACATTGTTGCATTATACATCATCTGTACATGATACGCTTTGGCTTTCTAATGGATGAAATCTAATTGCTGATTGGTTGCCCTGGGCAACATCACCGGTAATGCTTTACTCCATTTTTTACACAGCATGATAAATATACCTACATATAAGCAGAGACCAATTCAAATATGTACAGGGCTCTGCTACATTACAATCCAAAAAATTATTATTATATTACAATGGCATTAGGTAATAAATTATTGTTGTACTGTAAGTTAAAGCTTATTAAGGGCTATTTATCTAGTAACCCATAGCAACCAATCACCAGATAGCATTTACTGGTCAGCTGTTTAAAATCAACTGATTGGTTGCTATGGGTTACTAGTAGTGATGGGTGAAATAATTCACCAGGCATGGATTCGCTGCAAATCTCCATGTTTCGGCATTGGCGGATTATTTCGCGAATCGGGTGACAAAATTCACTGTGCAAAAATGATTTTGTGTCATTTTTTTTGTTATTTTCAGCGTTTCGTGTATTTTTCGCCATTTCGCTCATCTTTTCAATGATTTGCACATTTTTCAATCATCCCCTAGATGTATTTATCTTCTTTATTTCATGGAGATTGTAAGCTCTAGGAGCAAGGCCCCTTCCTCGTATGTTTCTTTACATTTAGCATTACATCTTCAATGTAATTGTATTTTTGCATTTATATATTTATTTGAATTCTGTTATTGTATTGTCTGTTCTATTAATGTAAGAGCACAACATATAATAGTGGTACAGGTATAGGATCCCTTATCCGGAAACCCATTATCCAGAAAGCTCCGAATTACCAAAAGCCCGTCTCCCATAGACTCCATTTTAATCAAATAATTCATAATTTTTAAACTGATTTCCTTTTTCTCTGTAGTAATAAAAAAGAACCTTGTAATTGATCCCAACTAAGATATAATTACCCCTTATTGGGGGCAGAACAGCCCTATTGGGTTTATTTCATGGTTAAATGATTCCCTTTTCTCTGTAATAATAAAACAGTACCTGTACTTGATCCCAACTAAGATATAATTACCCCTTATTGGGGGCAGAACAGCCCTATTGGGTTTATTTCATGGTTAAATGATTCCCTTTTCTCTGTAATAATAAAACAGTACCTGTACTTGATCCCAACTAAGATATAATTACCCCTTATTGGGGGCAGAACAGCCCTATTGGGTTTATTTCATGGTTAAATGATTCCCTTTTCTCTGTAATAATAAAACAGTACCTGTACTTGATCCCAACTAAGATATAATTACCCCTTATTGAGGGCAGAACAGCCCTATTGGGTTTATTTCATGGTTAAATGATTCCCTTTTCTCTGTAATAATAAAACAGTACCTGTACTTGATCCCAACTAAGATATAATTACCCCTTATTGGGGGCAGAACAGCCCTATTGGGTTTATTTAATGGTTAAATGATTCCCTTTTCTCTGTAATAATAAAACAGTACCTGTACTTGATCCCAACTAAGATATAAATAATCCTTTTTGGACGCAAAACAATCCTATTGGGTTAAATTAATGTTTTATTAATTTTTTAGTAGATTTAAGGTATGGAGATCCAAATTACGGAAAGACCCCTTATCCGGAATACCCTTGGTCCCAAGCATTCTGGATAACGGGTCCTATACCTGTACTATAAAGGACAGGGATATCTCTCCTACAATGTAATAAAGAACAACGTGGAAAATAACAGGGTAGAGTTCACTGAGGCTGGAAAAACCAGTAGATTTGATGGAATTGATGAGTAACCACCTGTGGAAAAAAGGGAGGGACTTTGAGAGTGCTCTGTCCAGGAAGTAGGAACCAGGAAGCGAGGAGGTGCAGAATTTGGAAGGACATATTGTTTAATATTGGTAATTCTCCTGGATTTATTTGCACTAAAAATGACCAAGACACTAACCAAGAGCAGGTTTCTTATGCATTGAGGGGTATATTTATCATGCCGTGTAAAAAGTGGAGTAAAACATCACCGACTCATAGCAGCCAATCAGATGCTTTGCTTTCATTTTCTAACTGTTGAAATCTAATTGCTGATTGGTTGCCCTGGGCAACATCACCGGTAATGTTTCACTCCACTTTTTACACAGCATGATAAATATACCCCTGAGACTCCCAGTGTGTACCAGTCTGGTTTCAGAATAAACTCTAATTTGGTTGTTGCATGTGCTGTCTAAAATTCCAATGTGCCTTCGTTTGTGGACAACCCTGCTGTGAATAAAACACAGGCACTTACCTCCATGAAGTTACCCTGGGTGTCATTTGTATCAAATTTCCCTTTTGAGTGAATACCCTCAATTCAAACATCCATCATTTTGTAGAATGGATTCCCACATAGCAAACAATGCAGCAGACAGTATTTGAAATTCTTATTTTTACTCAGTTTCTAAAATGCACTTATATCTACAGAGAAGTAAAATGCTCATGTTGAGAGCCATGTAAAAGTAAAAAAAAAAAAAATAAGTGCATTAATTCTATTATCGGTTCTTGTTATGGAAACTATTCAAACCTGTAGCTTTTTCCTCAGAAGTGTTGTCAAGATGTACCTGATGTTAAGATATAACCCTTGTCTGTATCCATCAGTGCTTTTCAACATTTCTGGATCACGCAGACTTCTCGTTGGAAGGAGCCTCTGTAATAGGAAGGAATGAAATGTGCCAAAACCAAAAGATGTTATATAAGGAGTTTAGTCAGAAATCAAGCTCAGCCCTTCTAAATAAGTTCTTATCAGTCACTTATCCACCATACCACTACTCCTGGCTTTGTAGGATCCCTGGAGAGAACAGCAGCTGAACTATAATGCTTCTGCCTTGATGGTGGAACCTCAGATCTACTTAGATATCCCTAGACCTTGTGTACAAATTCACCATGGCTGACTCAACTTGCAGTGGTTTATTGTTTCTGCAGAGACCTAAATGAATAGAACATTGCCTGAAACAGATTCTGATAAGTGTGTTTACTGATACAGACATAGAGGTTATCTTGAAAATGTTCCTTTGGAAAAAAAGGGGCATGTTTGAGGAAAATGTTATTGTTAAAGATAGTGTCTGGGAAAACGTGTTCTTTACAAAATGCAGCAGTTAATAGCGTTACCCCAGCAGACTCTTGCATTGAAATCTGTTTATATGTATAACTTGGAAATTTCACATGGGGCTAGACATACTGTATTCTTAGTTTCCCTGGTACCCTCAGCCATGTGACATGTGCTCTAATAAACTTCTGTCTCTCTTTACTGCTGCCCTGCAAGTTGTGCTACCAAGTGATAGATATGATAACAGAACTCAGTAGTAAAGATCCAAGTCATGTCTCCTCCAGTTATATTGAGTAGGAGAAACAATAGCTTATCCGAAAGCAGTTGCATTGTGAAGTTCTGGCTTTTTCTAAAAGTTCAGACTCAGGCACAATGCACTGAGATGGCTCCTACACACCAATATCACAGCTAAAAAAATACATTTATTGGTTCAAGAATAAGATTTTAAATAGTAGAGTGAATTATTTGCTATGTAAACAGCGTAATTTAGTAATAAAAACTACTCCATAAAAATCATGACAGAAGTAGATTTATGCAAGTGACAAAATATTACGTTCTTATTGTTTGTATGTGACGGACACCTGTAGATTTGTTTCAAGAATTATTTCAAATGGTTGAGACCTGGGTATTCGGCATGGGTGAGGCTTGGGTAAAAAATGTTTGTGAAACAATAGTACAGACCTAGGCTAGAAATATGGTGGTTAAGTTATAATTATATGTGCTAATTATAGTGTGACTTTAGAGATTATAAATGAAAAATGAAACAATTGTCATTGTGAGATTAATGGCTAAAATACATGAGCTAATTATACATTAGCAGGCTAAAATAGGTCTCATTGGTTTCTAGAAATTACACAGTATAACATTGTTATAAGTCAAGTTTATTTGCTTCAGGAGGCATTGTCTGCCATTGCCCTAAGTCAGTGATCCCCAACCAGTGGCTCGGGGGCAACATGTTGCTCCCCAACCCCTTGGATGTTGCTCTCAGTGCCCCCAAACCAGGGAGTTATTTTTCAATTCCTGACTTGGGGGCAAGTTTTGGTTGAATAAAAACAAGATTTCCTACCAAATAAAGCCCCTGTAAGCTGATAGTGTGCATAGAGGCCCCTAATAGCCAATCACAGCCCTTATTTGGCTCCTCCATGAACTTTTATGGTGCTTGTGTTGCTCTCCAAGTCTTTTTACATTTGACTGTGGCTCACGAGTAAGAAAGGTTGGGGACCCCTGCCCTAAGGTTACCAAGGCAGAGAAAGAAAAGAAAAATTTAGCAAATTCATAAGGTGAAGCAGAAAAAATAGAGAAGAGAGCTACAAACTGAGATGGAGTATGTGAGCCAGCATAGAGATTTGCAAAACCTGGATATACATAACGTGCTACTCTTTGCCTTGAGAAGTGACCCATGGGGAAAGACCCATGAATGAGCAATTTTGTTTAAAATGCATCACAGTAATTACTACACAAAAAGGAGATGGATGAGCACTGGGCAGAAAGAAAATTAAGAAAATTCCAAAGGCCCAAGCAGAATTGAGGGTGAGTAAGAATCATCAAATATTAAAAAAAGTTGGTTAGCTTTCCCACTAGGTAAACATGTTCAAATGGCGAGAATGTGGACAACTGTAGAAAGATATAGACTTAGAGAAATACTCCAGCCCCAGTGATATTAGCAGATGCCCCCTGGGCCATAAGGTGTTCACCCTTCTGTTCCCAGTGTCCTGAGTGCCAATGGAGCCAAGGAGAGTATGTATGTATGTATGTATGTATGTATATCTTTATTTATAAAGTGCTACTTATATACCCAGCGCTGTACAGTAGAATACATTAATACAAACAGGGGGTTATTAAGATGATAATAGATAAATACAAAGTATAACAATAAATACAAGATACAGTTGCAATAAGTTAAGAGTCAAAGACACAAGAGGCTGGAGGTCCCTGCCCCGTAGAGCTTACAATCTATATGGATTGTACAAGTGCACTCCATAGGGGGGCAGGGCAATGGTTGGACATGGGCCACCCTAGGGTGCCAGAAATACAGATCCGACCCTGATCACAGTAGAATAAACATTGTACATTGATGTCTATGTCAACACAACACAATGCTTTTGAATGACCAAAATATTCTGTACAACTAAATGAACTAAAGGAATGAGTGAACTGTACATACAAAGCTGTTCTATATCTGAATATGCTGTATCGGCGGAGATGAAAAATACCCAAATCCTTGTGTTCTCTTGGTTAGAGGATTTCTGAACATAATAGAAACTTGAAAAACAAAAAAAAAATTCGATCTGAAGGCAAAATACAGAAAAACTCTTTCAAACAAGCCTTTCGTCACATAATGGAAACATTTTCTCTCCCTAATGCCAGCTGACATATCCATATAACACAAAGCAGGAGATATAATGCAGCCTATTAGCACTTTAATCCAACTCTCAATAACAGAGAAGGTGGAAATAAAATGTAAATCTTAGAGAGTTTCTGCTAAACTCACGCTGAAAAGATTTATGTAAATAAAAGGCTCAGAATAAATATGACTCTATTGAAAAACATACATTTGGCCAGTAATGGATTCCACAAATCAAACAGAACTTCAGGAAGCACAATGGCATGGAAGAAAGGAGAGCCGAGACGCATCTCCAAGACCCATAATTAGCACTTTCCCAACTATCCGATAACAGACGCAAGTATGAATAAAAGATAAGCATTAAAAATTAGTGTGATATAGATGGAGGAAAAAGTTTTCAATGCAGCTATTAAACATATGTTAGGAATGAATCTTAGCAGTGGGGAGGAAAAAAAGAAATAAATGAAAGGAAATTGGGGATTAGTAGCTAAAAGGGGTTATGTAATTAATGGAACTATGTTTGCCCAGGAGCAGTAACCCATAGCGACCAATCAGCAAGTAGAATTTATTGGTCACCTGTTTAAAAGCAAGCATCTTATTGGTTGCTATGAGTTAATGCTTATGGGCAAACATAGTGCTTTTCATTACATAGGGGGATAGACTGTAGGGCACAATATTGGATTCTGATTCAGTCTTTGTGTGTAAAGGTACATGTGTCTAAACACCCCCCCTGTATTCGTACCAGGCAGGGTCAGACTGGGCTGGCAGGGCACCGGGAAAGAAACCCTAGTGGGCCCCGGCCCTCATGGACTTAGCCGATCCAGACTCGATTCCCGTAGGGCACAATAATGGATTCAGATTCAGTCTTTGTGTGTTTTGACACCATTCATTAAAGGTACCTGTGTCTAAACACCCTCCCTGTATTTGTACCAGGCAGGGTCAGACTGGGCTGGTGGGGCACGGGAAAAAAACCCTGGTGGGCCCCGGCCTCGTGGACTCAGCCGACCCAGACTTGATCCCCGTAGGACGCAATAATGGATTCATATTCAGTCTTTTTGTGTATTGACACCATTCATTAAAGGTACTTGTGTCTAAACACCCTCCCTGTATTCGTACCATGCAGGGTCAGACTGGGCTGGTGGGGCACCGGGAAAAAACCCTAATGGGCCCCGGCCCTCATGACCCAAACCCCGCCGACGTCCCACCCCAGAACTTGCCCAAGATAAGTGTCATTTACATGCACTTGGGGGGAAGGAGGTTGGACAGGGCAGCTTAGGGCATGGGGGCCAGGGTCACCCCAATCCCAAACCTAGTACCAGACAACATATTGTCTGTTTGGAGGAATTGTGTGCAAGTGAATCTATGGATGTTGGGAATTGCTGGAGTTTCCCAGAGTTCCCACTGCAACTTGAGCAAACATCATTTTGACACTGCCCACTGTAAAAGACTCCAAACAGGCAATTCTGAGCTCAACTGGGTCCAAATGGCATTACAATGCAAGCCCAATTCCATGCAATTTAACACAGGGAGTTATGTATTAAAAGACACAGGGGCTCATTTATAAAGACTGGGCAAATTTGCACCTGGGCAGTAACCTGTTTCAACCAATCAGGTGTTTGCTAGTGTTGTTCTACCAACAGCTGGCTAGAAAAATATAAAAGAAGAGAGTGAGTGTAATCCACTTCTACAAGAGATGGGTTACATAGAAGTTTCCAGATCATTCTTTGCTGCTCCATGTTATTTAATCTAAACCAAAGCCACAGGGTGGCCCCTTAACACGGGAGGCAGAAGGTTTTCCCAGTTGTTGCGCTTTATTCTGTATATTCACCTCTCAGAACCAGCAGAACAACTTTCCATCCCACTTTTGCTCTACAAGCACATCTTTACATTTCATTTTCAAATTCAATTTATCAAAAACACACATTCCCGTATTTAAATATATTAAGTTCAGTCAAGCTATGGAAACGTTGCATTTAGTTTAAAATGACAAAATCCTCACATTATATTTCAGATCATCTGCTTCAAAGCTTTGCAATTAAAATATTCGCTATGGTAACCGGTCTTGGGGGAAAAAAAAGCCGACAATCAAAGATACATAAATATCCTTCAAGAAGGCTTGTAAGTCACACTCCTGCCAGGAGTAAATACGGAATTAACGCTTCCAGTTGCTGTAAGAAGCCCAGGGTTCAGCCACAGATTCAACCGAATCTCCATAATAATAAAGGATTCCCTGTATAGCAAACCTGCCAACGTATCAAGTGCTGATGCTGCAAAGTGGATACGACCTAAATATGTTCATTGATACGTAACCCTGCGACCTACTCAGATTATACTCCTTGGGTAAATTGAGAATTAATGTCAGAGAGAAGGATCTCATTAAACTAGTGACCCTATTTATGAATGTGTCTGAACACAAACTGGCTTTAATTACATACAGGCAAAGACCTGAAAGGAAATCATCAATTAATTCACTAATTTACGGTATGGAATGGAGCTACTATTTATAATTACAATTTATTCTCTATCTAAACAGACAGTAAAGTAACAAAAGGCACGGCTTGTTGCTGGTAAAGAACGTTCCTTCTGCTGTATTTACTGCTATGTTAGTTTTGTTAGGCACATTCACTATGAGATGTCCAATCATCCATCATTTCATTCCAAAGACCAATATAAAATGTATAACAAGTTATTGTATTGCCTTGTTTATATTTAACCTCCATAATATCTATAGTAAAGGAAAAAGAGAAGCCAACCCTCCCTATTCAGCTTACCTTTCCTAAAGGAAAAAGTACCTCCCCAGATCACTTCAATTTACTTTTCCAAACAAAGTACAGGTATTGGATCCCATATCGGGAAACCCATTATCCAGAAAGTTCTGAATTACGGAAAGTGCATCTGCCATAGACTCCATTATAAGAAAATAATTCTAATGTTTTGAAAAATGATTTCCTTTTTCTCTGTAATAATAAAACATTACCTGTACTTGATCCCAACTAAGATATAATTACCCCTTATTGGGGGCAGAACAGCCCTATTGGGTTTATTTAATGGTTAAATGATTCCCTTTTCTCTGTAATAATAAAACAGTACCTGTACTTGATCCCAACTAAGATATAATTACCCCTTATTGGGGCAGAACAGCCCTATTGGGTTTATTTCATGGTTAAATGATTCCCTTTTCTCTGTAATAATAAAACAGTACCTGTACTTGATCCCAACTAAGATATAATTACCCCTTATTGGGGGCAGAACAGTCCTATTGGGTTTATTTAATGGTTAAATGATTCCCTTTTCTCTGTAATATAAAACAGTACCTGTACTTGATCCCAACTAAGATATAATTACCCCTTATTGGGGCAGAACAGCCCTATTGGGTTTATTTAATGGTTAAATGATTCCCTTTTCTCTGTAATAATAAAACAGTACCTGTACTTGATCCTAACTAAGATATAATTACCCCTTATTGGGGCAGAACAGCCCTATTGGGTTTATTTAATGGTTAAATGATTCCCTTTTCTCTGTAATAATAAAACAGTACCTGTACTTGATCCCAACTAAGATATAATTAATCCCTATTGGAGGCAAAACATTGGATTTATTCAATGTTTAAATTATTTTTAGCAGACTTAAGTTATAGAGATACAAATTACGGAAATATCCCTTATCCGGAAAACCCCAGGTCCCGAGCATTCTGGATAACAGGTCCCATACCTGTACTAGCGCTTTTAGTTATACTAATGCAATTGAATTTATTAATGCAGCCCCCAAATTTTATTAAAGTGACAAGTGCTGTAATTAGAGTTATTTTTTATATCAAAAGTACAGAAGAAAATTTAAATTACTCAGATTTCCAAGGCCCAAATACCTACCAATGATGTGATTGAACTATAACAAGATACAAGAACAAACGCTATAACATCTATCAGTATCATAATGCCGTGACCCCTTCAGAACTTTTACCCCTAGTTCCAATTTTGAATGTGGGAATGAGGCCATAGAAGTTAATGGTGGGGCCCGGAAACGTACCCCCTTGGCTCTCCTGAACCCAGTTATCTCCCTTGGTCCCTGTCGAGATTGTTCTCCAAGGAGGTTTCTCTAAGTTTAGTTGTGTATAGGGCAATAGCTGCATTTAATGAGTGATGTTACAACTGCTATAAAATATGATTATATAGGCAGGGTAAGACCGGCTCACCTGGATAACCAGGAAAACCCCATTGGTCCCTTCCACTTGCCTATGTATTCCACTGTGAAACCCATGGCCTTCTTATATTTTAGTAAAGTAAGTAATAACGGCCGTGGATGGAGGTGGAGAGGGAGCAGGGAATGGTGGTGGCTGGGTGGTGGGCCCTTGAGTCATGTACCCAGTAGGACCTGGTTACCCCAGTCTGACTCTGCATGTAGGGAAAAATGTACCTCCATTTTGTAAAATTTAAAGATATTAGAAGTCAGAGAGGAGTTCTGTGACCATGTAAAGGCATAAAACTAAATACAGGTTAGAGAACTCTCTTATAATAGACAAATTCCAGTGAGATACAAAGTGCATCCCATAGCATCGACAAATATGTCTGAGTCCAGTAACTCCTTACAACCACATGATGGCTTTCATTAGTGTAACTGCACTAAACCAGTAAAAGCTAATTGCCCATTCCCTGCTATGGATTACTGAAGCACATAGAGAATTTTAAACATATGATGCTATTAAGCATGTTCCTATTGATTATCGGCTAGTCTAGCTCTGTGATCATTCAGCTTTATAGGTTGTAGCCCATGAGTCACAGTCAGTTACTCTTAGAAAAAATATCAGTTGCAATGGGTACTCATGGGCTAATGAAACGTTCCGGAAGGCAACTCTGAAGAAAGTGTTTTTCACAAGTTTTCCTTTATTCTTGAAATGCTGGAACCCTATAGGCCTTGCTATGCAAAGCAACTTTTGTATAAAGCTTGATCTGAACTAGCTTTCCTATTATTGAAAAAGACCAGTGATCCCCAACCAGTGGCTCCGGGGCAACATGTTGCTCCCCACCCTCTTGGATGTTGCTCCCAGTGGCCTCACAGTAGGTGCCATTTTTTAATCTCTGGTTTGGAGACAAGTTGG
The DNA here is from genome assembly GCF_000004195.4 of Xenopus tropicalis. Lineage (NCBI taxonomy): Eukaryota > Metazoa > Chordata > Amphibia > Anura > Pipidae > Xenopus > Xenopus tropicalis. The sequence continues at coordinate 18,806,731 of NC_030678.2, forward strand.
AAGCCTAGAGCCACAGTTTTACTCCAAGCAGACGCTCCTGCAGGCCAGCAGTCCCCATGGGGCTACCAAATATCCAATCACAGCCCTTATTTGGCATTCCCAAGGAACTTTTTTCTTGCTTGTGTGGCTCCCCAACACCTTTTACATTTAAGTGTGGCTCAATAGTAAAAAAAGGTTGGGGATCCCTGGAATAGAGGGTATCATGTATAAATGCTGGGCAGAAGGCTCATCATGGTGTTCTAATGATGGGGGCTATTCATTTCTTGCTGCTTCCAGCCTCTGTAGCCACTACTTGTTCCGAACGCAAGGCTGGGCAAGTAGGCTTTCAACTGGTGACTCAAAAGATATTCCATCCTATTAGGTCTCACTATTTATTCTTGTATGTTAGCTTTTAACTCCCTTCCCCCTTGAAGGAGAATGCAAGTCAAAATGTAAAAAGCATTCTGCCCAATAGTTCTCCTATTGTTTAGTAAAAACGCCACACTTTTGGCTCACCTAATCAAATATTTACTCAGTCACACTTACTTCACAATTTCTAGAACAGGCAGCCATCTCTAAAAAGGTATTCTCCCTTCCTTTCCCTCCTTGCTTCATACTGCACATGTGTTTCATTCCCTCCCCCCCTCCCCTCTGCCAGATCCACTTCTGATTGGCTGGTGGGCATGTGTAGCTCAGAACAGGAGACAGGATCAAGTTACACACATGCTCAGAGAATAGGCAGGCTGCCGCTGGCACCTACAGGAAGGGGAGAGAGATTTCAGTGATGTCACTGTAGGCTTCACACTGCTGTAGGCTGCCAGCACCATATCTCAGAGAAGCAAGCAGGGATCTGGGAATTTAGATATGCAGTAAGTACTTAAAAAGAATGCCTTTAGACTTACTTTTAATTTATATTAACCTTTCCTTGTCCTTTATTCAATAACACCCCCTTATTTTCCAGAAAGTCATCCCCACTTAGATTGTAAGCTCTATGGGGCAGGGACCTCTTTCCTACTGTGTCTCATACCACATGGCACTTATATATATATATATTTACTGTATTTATTTATTATAACACTTGTCCTCCCTGAGTGTAATTTTGTATTCTGTAAGATTGTACAGCGCTGCGTACCCTTGTTGCGCTTTATAAATAAAGTTATACATACATACAAACAAATCCCCATTAATATAGATTTTCCTGCAATACATTTTTCTACACCAACTGCAGTCGACTCTTTCATCTCCCTTGGTTTCAGTGATTATATTTAGATATTTTCAACATCTCAGATCATACTTTTAAAATACTCAAACAGCATTTATTCATTTAATCCCACTTTTATGAGCAGGAAGATGAAATTTGAATTCAATTAGGGAATTAAAAATGGCAAAACCCTATTACAGTAGCCATAATACTGCAGGAAAAAGGAGGTTAGCCCTGCGATGAAATAATATGTGACATTGCCAGCCTCCAACTCAATAATATTGTCCATTTGCAGCTCTATAATCTGCCCATTGTAGAACTCGCTATGCTGGTCACACCTATTTATAGACAGTGTAATACACCCTTCTGGCAATATTTCTCTTTGATTAATTAAAAGTGCATAGGGTTTATGCAGAATTTAAAATGATATACTGTATCATGCAACTGAACTCACTGTTTTTTTTAACATTTGTTTAGTGCTCCACATTATTAGCTTTGTATAAAGCTTCTTCTCTATGTGATACACAGTGCACAATATATACATTGCCTCTATCGATGAGCAAATTTTTTCGGCAGCCATGGATTTGCAGTGAATTTCCGCATTTCACCATTGGTGAATTGTTTTGCGAAACTTCCACGAAAATTTGCTATGAAAAAATGTGTTGCATGTAAAAAAAAAGTCACAGTTGCGTCAAAATAGGCGCGGTCACGTCAAATTGGGCACAACAGGTCACGGCAAAATAGGCGCGGTCACGTCAAATTGGGCACAACAGGTCACGGCAAAATAGGCACGGTCACGTCAAATTGGGCACAACAGGTCACGGCAAAATAGGCGCGGTCACGTCAAATTGAGCACAACAGGTCACGGCAAAATAGGTGCGGTCACGTCAAATTGGGCACAACAGGTCACGGCAAAATAGGCGCGGTCACGTCAAATTGGGCACAACAGGTCACGGCAAAATAGGCGCGGTCACGTCAAATTGGGCACAACAGGTCACGGCAAAATAGGCACGGTCACGTCAAATTGGGCACAACAGGTCACAGCAAAGTAGGCGCGGTCATGTCAAAATGGGTGCGATCGTATCAAAAAAGACGAGGGCGAAAAAAAATTGCGTGACAAACACGTTTCGTGGATTTTTCACCATTTTGTCACTAATTGCCTCCTCTGTAATGGTATATTACCCTAGAACTATTCCTTGTTCTGTATGGGGCAGAGTCTCTAAAGTAGTTGTTACCAAACTGCAGGGGGTGGGAGAGTCTCAGCCTGAAATCCAGCTTGAAGGTCAAGGTGACACTTGGAATGAATATGCACTTGCTGTTGTTGAAACTATGGTTGAAACATTTATATTTCCTATATTTGGACTTACTCCATGAGCTAAGGGGGTCGTGAACAAAGATTGGACTTTCATAGGGAGCTTGAAATGAAAAAAAGTGTGTGTTCCACTTTGGGTTTGGACAGAAGTCAGAAAATGTGAGAAAGTGTGGGAGGGCTCTCTAATCAAGGCCATGAAATTGATGCTTGAAGGTCAAGATTGTATTCTATGTTGACATTTGAAAAGGGTGGTGTTTTGATTAGAAGTCACTTGACAGTCATTAATAGCCACAGACTAGATATAGGGAGGGAAGGTCTTATCAACACCAAGAGAATTAATGTTTGTAAGGTCTGTAGCTGTAATTGTGCATAAAAGTAAGAAGTAAGCTTTCAAAATGAATTTAGATTCATTTTCTTTTTTATAGAAGATAGAAGCAGTTTTAGACTTTGGGTTTTTAGGTTTTAGGCTTTTAGCTCAACAACTCTCTTTGGAAGTCAGTGAGCGTAACTGTCTATGCACCTTCTATGCACCTATATTCGGTTAATCTTAGGGTTTCCGACTCTAGTTTAGCCAAAAGCACTTTGATCTTTAGGTTTACATCCTCTTTAGAGGGAGTGAGAACAAGTACCTACAGTGCAACCACCTCTACTTTCCAGGGTGAGAAACTTCCTTTATCATGAAAAAGTGTTGAGCCATCATAGGGGGTATGTATGTGATATGGTATGTGGGGCTTTGCAGTTTAAGTGGTTGCGAAGATATTTATTATGAATTCACCGGTTATTCATAGGCGTTATCGCTGCAGGCAGAGGTGTGACAATAGACTGTAGTGCCGCATCTCACACCTTCGCTTGCAGAGATAGAGCCTTGTAAGAAATGGGGCTGACAATGAGTAGAAAGGAGAATAGCCCACCACTTCCACCCTGCAGTCGACCAGTTTCACAACGTTACATCTATCATCTTCCACATCATCCTTTGGCACCTAACATTCTAGGGTCTGGTAGTTGTCCCACCCTCTGCATTCGTTTTATTTCCCCCGCTGATGCTCACAAACCCATCTTTTAGGTTTGAAATTGTCTTTAATCATAATGCGTTCATTTAATGTGCTGAGATGTTGTGTAAAGCAGTATAAAGTATTTGTGCAAAATCGATGTTAAATATATCACAGGTTCATTACCCTGATACAATCTGTTTATCCTTATGGGCACGACCTATGCTGGAACTCATCAATTTAAATTGTATTTCATCAAATCCGTGTTCTGCAAGTTGTGTTACTGTTCTTTGACTGACGTATTGTGCTGCTTACAGGCTTTTACTTTGCTCCTGTATTTTTCTCATTTAGTTAAGTACAATTTAAATGTATAAGACATATTGCTACTTTCCACTGGATTCCTTTCAACAATATTATTATACTAAGTACGTACATAGTTATGTTAATAATCACAATCACCACTTATCATTTAGCTTGGCAATGTTTTGCGACTAAGTGAATTATTGGATTTCTGTACAATCTCCTTGATGGTTTAGACTACGCTTTCATTAGCACTTGTTTGTGGCTTTGCCAGTGTATATTTCGACCCATAATGATGGGGTAGTCTTAATCTTGGCTCAATCTATCAATCCTATCCCTTGTGAACATGAGAAATCCTTTTGAGCTCAACACTCAGCCTCGACCAACCCATTTTTGGACTTATCCATCATTATTTCACTATTTATACTAACTTGCAGATCTTATTTGAAAGCCTTCTGACATTCATTTGCATTCATTTGATATTGTTACTGTCCTGCATAATACTGTTTGGTTCTAAGGTTCTTGCTTCTTTCTGTCTGAGCAACTTTCTGTTTGCTCTTCTCTCCCACACGTCCCATCCAATTCCATGACAGCACATTCCGCAAATAAATCTCAAATTTGCCTTTTGTGTGTGACTTGATCTACAGTAAGTGCATAAACTGCTATAACCTTAAATCCAATGACCCAATATAATAAAATATGTGCTTTTTGATGCCCATATTTGCCTTTTGCATTCTTTCTCTATTCTCCTACTTAGTACCTATTGCCAATAACATAATGATATAGAGTGGAACTGTGTGTAAAGATGTAGACTGTTAAATTTTTATGTGTTCTACATTGTACAGGTATGGGATCCCTTATCCGGAAACCCGTTATCCAGAAAGCTCCGAATTATTGAAAGGTCATCTCCCATAGACTCCATTATAAGCAAATAATTCTAATTTTTAAAAATGATTTTTTTCTCTGTAATTATAAAACAGTACCTGTACTTGATCCCAACTAAGATATAATTACCCCTTATTGGGGGCAGAACAGCCCTATTGGGTTTATTTAATGGTTAAATGATTCCCTTTTCTCTGTAATAATAAAACAGTACCTGTACTTGATCCCAACTAAGATATAATTACCCCTTATTGGGGGCAGAACAGCCCTATTGGGTTTATTTAATGGTTAAATGATTCCCTTTTCTCTGTAATAATAAAACAGTACCTGTACTTGATCCTAACTAATATATAGTTTATCCTTATTGTAAGCAAAACAAGCCTATTGGGTTTATTCAATATTGAAATGATTTTTAGCAGACTTAAGTTATGGAGATCCAAATTACAGAAAGATCTCTTATCCGGAAAACCCCAGGTCCCGAGCATTCTGGATAACAGGTCCCATACCTGTATAATATCAAGATTGTAAGCTCTTTTGGGCAGGGCCCTCTTCACCTCTTGTATCGGGTACTGATTGCTTTATATGTTACTCTGTATGTCCAATGTATGTAACCCACTTATTGTACAGCGCTGCGGAATATGTTGGCGCTTTATAAATAAATGTTAATGTAATGTAATGTAACCGAAGGACCTTTCTTGGATACAAAGCACAAGTCAAAAAGGTCCAATTTGGAAATATGTCCTATCGCATTGGTTCTCTGTACAACAGAGCTCACAGAACAGCCATTTGGAACTTCCACAACGGCACAATTACTTACTAAACACATCACTATTATATATCAGAAAGTACTGACCTGAAGTACGTTATGAATTATAATCTATAATATCTCCAGTTATTGTGTTACATAAGCAATCAGTGAACCGTTTTCATATCTAACTATGAAAAAGAAGCATGTAGTATTGCAGTTTATCTGCTCCATGTGTCCTTCTAGATAAGGCTAAGGTCTCCCCTATTGTATTCACTGGGAATATAACTAGTTCAGGGCATATTTCAAGCCTGATATATAGGATGAAGCAAGGCATGAAAATAAGTATCAACAGCATTCATTAGAGATATGTAACCTGAAAGATAACCAGTGTATAGTACATTGCTCTCGGTGGCACTGTGTAGTACATGTAGTGCAACTAAACTGGTAAAGGGGATGGAAGGGTTAAACTATGAGGTTAGACTGTCAGGGTTGGGGTTGTTTTCTCTGGAAAAGAGGCGCTTGCGAGGGGACATGATTACTCTGTACAAGTACATTAGAGGGGATTATAGGCAGATGGGGGGGGTTCTTTTTTCCCATAAAAACAATCAACGCACCAGAGGCCCCCCCTTTAGATTAGAGGAAAGGAGCTTCCATTTGAAGCAGCGTAGGGGGTTCCTCACGGTGAGGGCAGTGAGGTTGGGGAATGCCCTTCCTAGTGATGCTGTAATGGCAGATTCTGTTAATGCCTATAAGAGGGGCCTGGATGAGTTCTTGAACAATCAGAATATCCAGGGCTATTGTGATACTAATATCTACAGTTAGTATTAGTGGTTCTATATATAGTTTATGTATGTTATAGTATAGATAGGTAAGTATAGGTTGTGGGTACTGGGTTTACTTGGATGGGTTGAACTTGATGGACTCTGGTCTTTTTTCAACCCTATGTAACTATGTAACTATGTAACTATTTGAGTGCAATTGCACGGGAATGCTGGGGGAAACTCTGGGACAGTGTACACAAAATAACGTGAATTGTGCTTGTTTGTTTTTTTCTTTTATACCCCTTTGCTAATAAAAGAGCCTTGATGTGTTCTCCTCTTTCCCAGCATTCATATCTTTCCATTATTTTCAGACTGCATTTTCCTGGGTCACTCTCTTACCCAAGGTTACAAAACCGGGCAGTGCTACTAGGTACCCACATCTTTATTTGCATCAAACTTACTTTATCCTCAGTAGGCTTTCTGGCATAGCTGCTTCAAGAAAGAACACATGTAAGTGAAGCTTGTACTTACCTGCTGGCATTTAGAAAACATACCATACCATTCCTTATGAGTAATACTCAAGGCCTGCATAAACCTTTGCCTTGCTTTGACTTTCTACAGTGTTAAATTGCACCAGTGCAGTTACCCAGAGCAACCAATCAGCAATTTTCTTTAGAAAATGAAAAATATAGTCACCGCCCTACCCTATCTAGCCAACACTTAGGCACCAGGAGTGTATATTGGGAATAAAGCATTAAAGAAGAGTTTTAGTGTCTAACTGTTAACGCATCATTCACAGGCATTCCTATGCTTTTATCAACCTGCAGGCTAAATAGTTAGATAATGTGGGATTTAGCCATGCAGTAATGCTCTATTCACAACTTTAGTAGACAGCTGAGACTGGGGACAGCTTGGATTCATTGCCTGTTTAAGACACCATAATCTTCTATTTAAGGGTAATGTAAACTGAAATTGGAAAGTTTCGATCTTCTTGAGTCTGGGACATATTCCTTCTCTCTTCTCAGTAGAGTTACAGAGAGGCTATCAGATAAAATACATTTCTAACAAATTTGGAAAAGTTTTTGTGCTGGAGGCAAATATAGTTAAAGTCTACTACTAAATTGGAAAGTCAAAAACATGTAACATAGTAACATAGTAAGTTGGGTTGAAAAAAGACACACATCCATCAAGTTCAACCATAATGCCTATATATAACCTGCCTAACTACTAATTGATCCAGAGGAAGGCAAAAACCCCATCTGAAGCCTCTCTAATTTGCCTCAGGGGGGAAAAAAATCCTTCCTGACTCCAAGATGGCAATCGGACCAGTCCCTGGGTCAACTTGTACTGAGAGCTATCTTCCATAACCCTGTATTCCCTCACTTGTACTGAGAGCTATCTCCCCTACCCCTGTATTCCCTCACTTGTACTGAGAGCTATCTCCCCTACCCCTGTATTCCCTCACTTGTACTGAGAGCTATCTCCCCTACCCCTGTATTCCCTCACTTGTACTGAGAGCTATCCCCCCTACCCCTGGTATTCCCTCACTTGTACTGAGAGCTATCCCCCCTACCCCTGTATTCCCTCACTTGTACTGAGAGTTATCTCCCCTACCCCTGTATTCCCTCACTTGTACTGAGAGCTATCCCCCCTACCCCTGTATTCCCTCACTTGTACTGAGAGCTATCCCCCCTACCCCTGTATTCCCTCACTTGTACTGAGAGTTATCTCCCCTACCCCTGTATCCCTCACTTGTACTGAGAGCTATCTCCTACCCTATTCCCCTTGTACTGAGCTTCCCCCCTGTATTCCCTCACTTGTACTGAGAGCTATCTCCCATACCCCTGTATTCCCTCACTTGTACTGAGAGCTATCTCCCCTACCCCTGTATTCCCTCACTTGTACTGAGAGCTATCTCCCTAACCCCTGTATTCCCTTCACTTGTACTGAGAGCTATCCCCCCTACCCCTGTATTCCCATCACTTGTACTGAGAGCTATCCCCCCTACCCCTGTATTCCCTCACTTGTACTGAGAGTTATCCCCCCTAACCCCTGTATTCCCTCACTTGTACTGAGAGCTATCTCCCATAACCCTGTATTCCCTCACTTGTACTGAGAGCTATCTCCCCTACCCCTGTATTCCCTCACTTGTACTGAGAGCTATCCCCCCTACCCCTGTATTCCCTCATTTGCTAAGAAGCCATCCAGCCCCTTCTTGCAGCCTTCTAATGTATCAGCCAAAGCCACTGTAATATATCAGCCATGTATTCTCCTACCCATGTTCATTGTCAGGGGCTGTACATATATTTCTATATATATTATTATATATTATAGTTTTTTTTTTATTCTTTATGCTTTGATTGTGCTCCTAGCACAGCCTGTGACCTAAAGGGCTTTGGAATGCCATTCAGAAGCCTCTGACTGTTGTTCTCTAATTCCCCATTCTTCTCCTTCCGGCACAGAAGTGATGGAAATGTTAGACAGAGAAGAACTGGTGGGTCATTGAAAACATTTTATTTTGAAGCTGAAGAAACATAAAAAGATCAGTTTGTCAGTAGAAGACAATATACTAAAAATGAAATGGCAATTGAATTTTTTTTTGTGGGAAAAATTCAGAACTCATTTTCACATAAGAAAGACTTGAGAAACCACAAGAAGTTGGTATTTGAGTGTTTGCTTTCCCACCCCACGGAAAAAATAACCCCTGGTATCATCACCCTACGAAAAGAAATCCCTTTGCTCAGATATTACACCAAATGAATGGTCATTCTATCCCAAGTACCCTGAAATATTAACACACATTAAACAAAATGAAATATTCTCTAGTCAAACAATCAACTATCAAAATATAGAAAGTTTGAATTTGGGCTTCTCTTTTAAACACGACTTTACACATTAAGGCAGTAAATTTAAAATGTTTTTTTTCACAATTTGAAGTTATTTGTACTAAAACTGCCTAAATTTGAATTATGGTTCAAAAACTTCAAATGGTTCAAATCTTTGATATCTAAGTTGAAAAAATCCTAAAATGCGAATGTAACACCCGCCGAAGTTTATATAGAAGGTAATGGGAGTTGCCCTAGGTAAAATTTGTGCCAATTTTTTCAATTTGAATAATTGATAAATAAGCCCACAAACTATATATGTACATATGATATATGTGGAATATTTTAATAGAGGGAATGATGTTTTTCTTCTAAATCAACTTCTGTGGTACTGAAGGCAGAGTATGGCACACACAGGCAGTACTCTGCCTGCCCTATGCTGCCTGTGTGCCATACTCTGCCTGCCCTAAGCTGCCTGTGTGTGCCATACTCTGCCTGCCCTACGCTGCCTGTGTGTGCCATACTCTGCCTGCCCTACCCTGCCTGTGTGTGCCATACTCTGCCTGCCCTACCCTGCCTGTGTATGCCATACTCTGCCTGCCCTACGCTGCCTGTGCGTGCCATACTCTGCCTGCCCTATGCTGCCTGTGTGTGCCATACTCTGCCTCCCCTACCCTGCCTGTGTGTGCCATACTCTGCCTGCCCTATGCTGCCTGTGTGTGCCATACTCTGCCTGCCTTACCCTGCCTGTGTGTGCCATACTCTGCCTGCCCTATGTTGCCTGTGTGTGCCATACTCTGCCTGCCTTACCCTGCCTGTGTGTGCCATACTCTGCCTGCCTTACCCTGCCTGTGTGTGCCATACTCTGCTTGCCCTACCCTGCCTGTGTGTGCCATACTTTACCTGCCCTATGCTGCCTGTGTGTGCCATACTCTGCCTGCCCCACCCTGCCTGTGTATGCCATACTCTGCCTGCCCTATGCTGCCTGTGTGTACCATACTCTGCCTGCCTTACCCTGCCTGTGTGTGCCATACTTTGCCTGCCCTATGCTGCCTGTGTGTGCCATACTCTGCCTGCCCTATCCTGCCTGTGTGTGCCATACTCTGCCTGCCCTATCCTGCCTGTGTGTGCCATACTCTGCCTGCCCTATCCTGCCTGTGTGTGCCATACTCTGCTTACCCTATCCTGCCTGTGTGTGCCATACTCTGCCTGCCCTATGCTGCCTGTGTGTGCCATACTCTGCCTGCCCTACTGAGGTGTGAACAGGGAAAGAATGTGGGTGATTATAGCCTGAGCCTGAGGCGTGAACAATGCAGGGGGTGAACAATGCAGGGATTAAAAAGTGTGAACATTACAGGGGATTACATATTTAAACAATACAGGGGGATTACAGCCTGAATATGAAGTGTGAACCATGCAGGGGGGCAGTTAATCCCAGTACTGATACCATTTAAAGCTTTCACAAAGGTAAACCATCAAAGCAGCCAGACAGGTGGGGGGCCACACAGAGGGGGGTCAGGGGCCGCCAGTTGGACAGCCCTGATCTAAATCATTGACCTTATATATTGACCTTTGAAAAGAAAAAACAGTATTCGCTGGTATATGATTTTGCTTATTGGCCAAGAAAATGATAAATGGGAAAAAGCTAATTTTACCTGAGGAGCATTCTCAAACCTGAGAATAAACCCTTTGGTGTAGAACCTATGAAGCCATTAAATAAAATATTCCATTGTTCTCTCCTCTAGTCTTTTTCAAGGAAATAATTCCGATTGCCATCATCCTTGCCTTGGGGATTGATTCATTTCTCACGCAGCAGAGCGCAGGTCAGTAAACTTCTCTAATACTTTGTATACTTCAAAGATGATAGCCCGAAGCGTCGTACTTTCCTCTCCTGCAACCAACACGGAGAAACAATTCAAGTTCATTTCTGGTCGGCGTGGTGTTTCAGTATGAAACTGAAGGAACATATTTAACAGTTCGCCCATTTGAACTCAATAAATAGAACATTTCTTATAAACACATGGTTTATGTAATCTGGGATGCAAATGGAGTTTTTTTTAGACATTAATCGCCAACGGGTGCAGAAGTAACATTGTTCTATTACTCTAGAATCAAAATCGTCAATGGGGGTTTCTGTATTGTAGAATTTATTGATGAGCAAGCTAATGGAAGGGAACATTTTCACTCTGGATATTAATCTGTTACAAGTAAATCATGTTCTTGTGGGAAAGGGGTTAACCAAGAACCATTAGCTAGTTGGCTGGCTGCCTACGTGACCCAACGTGGCCTTATCTGATTTACATTGGTCAACAAGTTCTGCTATAATGACTTCCAGACTGCTGTAGCCTTATCAACATGTGACCGCCCGAGATGTATCAGATGATTTCCCAGCAATGATCATAGGAAGCTTTTCATCCATCTGACCTATTCTCAGCCCTGACTCATGTGCACAGAGAGAGATTTGCAGCACTGCTTTTCTTCATTGACATATAAGACAATGTGGGGTTACCCATTCTAATTGGAGACAAGGAAAGTGTAGACATCTGATGACATTTGTTCAGTGTTACGGTAACAGATATATTGTATGTGTCATGACTAAATTACCAATTAATTTTCACAAGACTTGGAAAACCTAGCTTAATTATTGTACAGTTTTGAGTTATCGTTCAGTTCTTCTGAATTCCAGCTCGTGCACCTACTGTGCTCATTTGGAATCACTCCTTGGTAGTAACACAGTCCTTTGACTCAGCTCCTCTGACATCTGACCCCATCTGTCCTTAATACTTTCCTCTGCCTCATCCCTGGTGTTGATGCTATTGTAGCTCTGCAAGCTCCCCTCTTTGTTTATCCTGTCTGTAAATGTCACCACTCCTGGATCCACTTTGTTCCACCAAATATCAGCTATGTGTCCATTAGGTTCTCCCCTGCCCTCCTTGTGATACCTCTGGATCTTTCTTAACCCACTTGCCAACTGCTAATGGCTGTAAATCCCATGTCTGTGTGCACTTCCACCTAAGGTCTATGCAGTCACCTAGAAAATAAGCACATGGGTTGGGTTACCATGTCCCAACCATCTCCTCCATAAGGAAATGCAAACTTCAGAACTCATCTGATGCTAGAAAGTAAAGGTGGGCATACAATAAAAGCTGTGGACAGACAGAGTCAGCAGCTTATTAGTCCCTGTATGGGGAGCCTCAGAGGCACCCCATACAGAGGATATGTGTCCAAAAACCGGACAGATGTTGATCGGGCAGGTTTCAGAAATCCCATCGGTGCACAAGTCTAACATTGCTGACCTGAAACCGGCGGGTCTTCAGTGTATGGGCAGCTTTAGGACTGGGGGGTGCAGGGCCCACCGGGGCTTCTGCCTCAGGGGCCCCTGCACCCCCCCAATGGCCCCTGTCTCCTTCTTCACCTCCCCAGTAGAGGCCCCCAACACCCTCCGCCCCCTCCCTTGAACACTCAGGGGAAACTTGCTCAGGGGAGGGGTAGATGGAGGATTGCGGGAGCACCCTGGGGGGGATCAGATCTGGACTGTGTGGGCCTGGGCCCACCGGGTTTTTTCACAGTACCTGCTGAGTAAGTTAGGGCACAATTGTAAGGAATGTTCAGTTGATGTGCCAATGGACTCTGCTCCATCTGTCAGATATTGACAATTTATTTGTGTACACTGTCAGTAAAGGTGCCCATACACCTTAAGAGCGACATCGACCAAGCGAGCGGATCTTCTCCCGAAATCACCCACCTACGGATGGGCGATATCGGGAGAATACAGGCTAATTCCATTGTTTGGCCCTGGGGCCAAACGATCAAATTATTACGGTGGGCATAGGCAAAGTCGGTCCAACTAGATTGAGATCTGGCTGATTTCAGGCCAGATATCGGTCGGGCAGGCCTGTCAGTAGCCCCCATACATGGGCCGATTAGCTGCCGAATCAGTCAGGTACCAATATCGGTAGCTAGAATTGGCCCGTGTATGGGGACCTTAACAGTAGTCAAATAGGAGCCATTACTCAAAAACAAACGAAACCCCGCAAGGTGCATTGTATAGGAAGACATTGGTGCTACATCTCTTTAGAGTCTCCTCCTGTTGTTTAGACTCCTCCATAGGCAGGCACAGCAGGCAACTTATCAACTAGAACTTGCAGTCACCTCCAGGGTTACGCTAAAGCCTTTAAAGAGAAATGTTTTTAAAAGACAAAGCAGCAAACATGATTATTGAGGGCGATAACAAACTGTTTTGTTGCCATGTAACATAATAGTCACAAGCTGATTTTTCTCCCAGACGGCTGCTGCTGGAACGATCATCTGCAAAATACATTAAATACACTATATTTTATGGACAGCTCTCAAGGACGCACTGTTAGTATTCAGCACAGCCCTTCGCCACCCCCCTAAAATAATTTCCCGCTGGCTGCGGCCCTCTCCCTGACAAGTATTAATTTGTTCTGTGCTGGTTTTAAAGACGTTATTTGGCAGCCGCCCAAATTGAAATAATTACACAAAATTCTGGCTGCCGTCGCCACTCTCCAGATTCAGTAAATGCTGATTTAGTTGTGCACGTGGGGAGCAAAGACGCTAACAGATGCTGGTTGGGTCTCGAATATGGGGGGCACCTGGGCACAAAGGGGAGGCAAATGCGACCGTCGCCTCCTTTCCTCTGCCCTGTGTACAGCAATAAAATCATTTCCCTGGGAAAATCTAGTGGTGTCTAGTGATGAGCGAATCTGTTCCGTTTCGCCGAAAAATTCGCGAATCTTTCAAAAGATCCGCAAAACAATGAAAAATTAGCGAAATGGCGAAAATGTTGTGCGGCAAAAAAAAATTGTTGCCCACGACTATTCTTTTGTCGCCCGCAGCTATTCTTTTGTCACACGGCTATTGTTTTGTCGCATGCGGCTATTATTTTGTCGCCCGCGGCTATTATTTTGTCGCCCGCGGCTATTATTTTGTCACACGGCTATTCTTTTGTCGCCCGTGGCTATTATTTCGTTGTGTGGCTATTCTTTTGAAGCCTGCAACTATTCTTTTTTGATGCCGGCGACAATTTTTGGACGTGCAGCGATTTTTTCTGCGGTGAATTTTTTAATCCGTTTCGCAAAACAATCCGCCAATGGCGAAACATAGAATTTTGCCGCAAATCCATGCCTCGCCCATCACTAGTGGTGTCTCTTTTTACCAAAATGACTAAACATCATGAGGTATTTTTATAAACACATGTAAGAGCGAGTAGGTGGAGTGATGCACCCCAGTGCCTTAGAGATGCTGTCTAAATATCCCTGAGCCTTCCCAGAACATGACGGAAATTAAAGCAATTAAAGCTTAATATGGTTTTCCTGTAAAGCATATTAATAATAGAGATGTTTAACTCTCAGTACAAACGCGCCTCGTTAAAGCCCTTGTTGGGGTGGGATATTTCCGCTGTTACATTTAGGCAGCAGGTGTTCGACACTTCCTCTAGTTTGGAACATTTTATTGGGCTGTGTGTTCCAAAATATCGTTTGGTGTTGAATACGTCTATTTTTATAACAGCAATATTGTGTTTTTATAGTGTTACTTATGCATAATGTCTATTTATGGTTTTCCCCAGCCAACGCGATAAAGGAGAAGTAAAGTATCCCTGCACCTGGTTTAGTTTTATTTTTTATTCTCTATGTTGTTATTCTTTATATTGACCCGTTTCCTTTTGCATGTAGAGGACAATCTGGTTGTTAGGGACAGCAACAAAATGTTAGACATATACAGCATTATTAGCTAGTCTGGTGCCTGGCTGGCTGACACAATCCCTGATTATTAGATCACATGGGAGGGTGGGCTAAGCAGAACAGTTAGGCATGCTCAGTATATATGAACCCATATGGTCATTGGTCAATGGGATCTTCTGTCAGACATTGTCACAATGAGTCCTAATTAGATATTAGTAGGGCAAAGTATTTTATTGGACATGGGCTGCTGACTTGGCAAGAATGGCTGATATCTGTCCTTGAATGGCCATCTTAAGAGCCCAATTGTGGTTTGAATAACATAGTAACATAGTAAGTTAAGTTGAAAAAAGACACACGTCCATCAAGTTCAACCATAATGCCTATATATAACCTGCCTAACTGCTAGTTGATCCAAAGGAAAGCAAAAAACCCATCTGAAGCCTCTCTAATTTGCCGCAGAGGGGAAAAAATTCCTTCCTGACTCCAAGATGGCAATCGGACCAGTCCCTGGGGCAATTTGTACTGAGAGCTATCTCCCATAACCCTGTATTCCCTCACTTGTACTGAGAGCTATCCCCCTACCCCTGTATTCCCTCACTTGTACTGAGAGCTATCTCCCCTACCCCTGTATTCCCTCACTTGTACTGAGAGCTATCTCCCCTACCCCTGTATTCCCTCACTTGTACTGAGAGCTATCTCCCCTACCCCTGTATTCCCTCACTTGTACTGAGAGCTATCTCCCCTACCCTGTATTCCTCACTTGTACTGAGAGAGCTATCCCCCTACCCCTGTATTCCCTCACTTGTACTGAGGCTATCCCCCATACCCCTGTATTCCCTCACTTGTACTGAGAGCTATCTCCCCTACCCCTGTATTCCCTCACTTGTACTGAGAGCTATCTCCCCTACCCCTGTATTCCCTCACTTGTACTGAGAGCTATCTCCCCCTACCCCTGTATTCCCTCACTTGTACTGAGAGCTATCCCCCCTACCCCTGTATTCCCTCACTTGTACTGAGAGCTATCCCCCCTACCCCTGTATTCCCTCACTTGTACTGAGAGCTATCCCCCCTACCCCTGTATTCCCTCACTTGTACTGAGAGCTATCTCCCCTACCCCTGTATTCCCTCACTTGTACTGAGAGCTATCCCCCTACCCCTGTATTCCCTCACTTGTACTGAGAGCTATCTCCCCATACCCCTGTATTCCCTCACTTGTACTGAGAGCTATCTCCCCTACCCCTGTATTCCCTCACTTGTACTGAGAGCTATCTCCCCTACCCCTGTATTCCCTCACTTGTACTGAGAGCTATCTCCCCTACCCCTGTATTCCCTCACTTGTACTGAGAGCTATCTCCCCTACCCCTGTATTCTCTCACTTGTACTGAGAGCTATCCCCCTACCCCTGTATTCCCTCACTTGTACTGAGAGCTATCCCCCATACCCCTGTATTCCCTCACTTGTACTGAGAGCTATCTCCCTACCCCTGTATTCCCTCACTTGTACTGAGAGCTATCTCCCATACCCCTGTATTCCCTCACTTGTACTGAGAGCTATCTCCCATACCCCTGTATTCCCTCACTTGTACTGAGAGCTATCTCCCCTACCCCTGTATTCCCTCACTTGTACTGAGAGCTATCCCCCTACCCCTGTATTCCCTCACTTGTACTGAGAGCTATCTCCCCTACATTACCCCTGTATTCCCTCACTTGTACTGAGAGCTATCTCCCCTACCCCTGTTTCCCTCACTTGTACTGAGAGCTATTCCCCCCTACCCCTGTATTCCCTCACTTGTACTGAGAGCTATCCCCCCTACCCCTGTATTCCCTCACTTGTTACTGAGAGCTATCTCCCTACCCCTGTATTCCCTCACTTGTACTGAGAGCTTCCCCTACCCCTTATCCCCCTTGTACTGAGAGCTATCCCCCCTGACCTTATCCTCACTTGTACTGAGAGCTATCTCCCCTACCCCTGTATTCCCTCACTTGTACTGAGAGCTATCCCCCTACCCCTGTATTCCCTCACTTGTACTGAGAGCTATCTCCCCTACCCCTGTATTCCCTCACTTGTACTGAGAGCTATCTCCCCTATCCCCTGTATTCCCTCACTTGTACTGAGAGCTATCCCCCTACCCCTGTTTTCCCTCACTTGTACTGAGAGCTATCTCCCCTACCCCTTGTATTCCCTCACTTGTACTGAGAGCTATCTCCCCTACCCCTGTATTCCCTCACTTGTACTGAGAGCTATCTCCCATACCCCTGTATTCCCTCACTTGTACTGAGAGCTATCTCCCATACCCCTGTATTCCCTCACTTGTACTAAGAGCTATCTCCCATAACCCTGTATTCCCTCACTTGCTAAGAAGCCATCCAACCCCTTCTTGAAGCTCAGAACGCTTGTCTTACGTAACGATCAACATGAAAGGTCCAGAGTAATTTGCCAAAAATAAACGTAAGACACAAATGCCTATGTGCCAACACCAGATAGTAGTATGGAGGTCAGACAAGAGGGGAGAAAAAGTAATAAACCATATTTTAGGGATATTTTAGTGCAGCTACGGACTATACATACAAACATCGAAAACATTGGTATCCCTATATCTGGAAGAAGTTTTATTCTATCTATTTATCTATTAAAGCCCTGCCTATGCTGATGGTAAAACCTCATTCATCCTTCTCTAAAGGTTAAAGAAACAGTTAGTCCTAATCTTACAAGTGTTATCATATATTTCCTTAATTAATCTGATTAATCTTTTCCAGTTAATCTCTGGGGATAATGTGATATGAGGCACAAAGTTTTTTTTTATGTATACTATATAGATAATGTTGTGTATAGTAGCCAATCAGACATTTGCTTTATGACAGTAGATCAGTACATGCAGATTAATTGCTATGGGCTACTAGAACTGGAATTTTGCATCTTCATAACATAAACCTGTATATTTATATATATATGTTTATTAACATATATAATATAGATATATATTTGGTAATGGCTGTTAGCGATGCACATGTATGCAGAACTGTTGGTGCTAAAATTTGATCTTATTGAACATGCCTGGCAATAAACCCTACTACTATCAAGCTCGACTTTAACAATATTTCTAATTCCTCTTCTATAATGATTCCCATAATTAATTCCATGTAATTTATAATTAGCCTGCTTGTTACTGCAGCCTAGGTGCCTGACCGTACATGTATCCTCATTGAACCCCATCGGCTATTTTTATGCCTAATCTGCCATAGGGACAGAATCATTTTGTAACGTGCAAATACCTGACTGTGTTTCTGCAAATATTGATTCATGTACTTCATCAAAATCACTATTCATCACTAATTCTGAGCCCAGGATTGGTTCCTTGGGGTATTCCCAGAAGAAGAGGATTATTTTATTTGTTCAGGAAGGTTTATAAGAAGATGCCTCCCCCATTACATGGCGGCTGCCTACTAGACTTGGAGCTTTAGTCCAGACAAGACTGCATTTCTCCTTATGCCGATAGATATTTGTTTAAAACATCAATTTTAATATAGTACAGGTATAGGACCCATTATCCAGAATGCTCGGGACCAAGGGTATTCCGGATAAGGGGTGTTTCCGTAATTTGGATCTCAATACCTTAAGTCTACTAAAAAATCAATAAAACATTAATTAAACCCAATAGGATTGTTTTGCATCCAGTAAGGATTATTTATATCTTAGTTGGGATCAATTACAAGGTACCGTTTTATTTCTACATAGAAAAAGGAAATCAGTTTTAAAAATCTGAATTATTTGATTAAAACGCAGTCTATGGGAGACGGGCTTTCCGTAATTCGGAGCTTTCTGGATAACGGGTTTCCGGATAAGGGGTCCGATACCTGTATTCCGTATTTACAGGGTATTTAATTTATACAACTGATTACCTGTGATGACTCTCTGGCTTTAGGGGTGTAATTTAATCCTCTTCTGCTCCTCAGGTGGAAAAAAGTAGACTGTAAGTTCTATGGGGCAGTGACTGAGTAACTCTGTGAAACAATGTATAATTCAGGGCTGAATGATTAGATTGGAGTAGTGATGGGCAAAATGTATCGCCAGGCATGGATTCGCGGGCAAAATTGTCGCAAGAATAGTCACGGGTGTCAAAAAATAGTCACGAGTGTCAAAAGAATAGTCGTGGGCGTCAGTTTTTTTTCCGTGCAACATTTTTGCCGCTTTGCGAATTTTTCGCTGTTTCGCAAATCTTTCGAAAAGATTCGCAAATTTATTGGCAAAGCGAAACGGGACAGATTCGCTCATCACTAATATTCTGCTGATTCAGCCCTGAATGTAGATTTGGCTCCGGCACCTTCAATGGCACCCGATCAAAATCTTTTAATCTGACCGATCGACGAGTCGACCAATATCCGCAGCCTTTTGCGCTGTCGGTCGTCTCGTTGAGCCACCACACATGTACCCAATATCGAATCACCGGTGCGTGTATGGCCAGATTTACGGAAAGATTCCTTATCCAGAAAACCTCAGTTGCCAAGCATTCTGGATAACAGGTCCAAAACCAGTACATCGCCAAAGCAAAAGAAGCAGTGCTTCAATCCCAATCTGGACCTTCATCAGGATTTCATGTTCTTCAGATACTGAGACTATGCTATTGCCTTCAGGATTATCAGGTAAAGCCAATATCACCTCCCTAGCAGTCGGTGCATTATACAGTGATTTTGCTAAAATTTGCTTCCTAAAAGCAACAAAACCCTATAATCCCCATCATATAATTTGTGCAAAATGTGCCTTTATAATCAGTCACATAATTGTACTGGCTTTTTTACTTATCTACCTTGTATTTTCCAACCATTTTCAGTTCGAATAACCGAAATCAAACCTTTTTAGGGGCCTGAGACAGAACTGGGACAAACAGTCTCTCGTTCCATTCAATTCTTACTTTCTAAATGTGGATAACAGATAATGGCGGAAAGACACCCATTCACCTAATGAGGCTGAGGAGCAGAGTTGCTTATTGTACTGGAAACTAAAGCATGTTTAGCCGGCCGCCTGTCACAAACAATCAGGGTCTGCGGAAAAAAAAAAAGGAAAAGTAAATAAAATAAGAGAACATTATGCCGTGCTTGGGGAAAGTATAGATTTACAAGTTTTGCTTTATTTACACCACAATATCTATCCTCTGCCTCATTAAACACTTTGCTTGCTTTGTGCTGGGTATGCCAATGGCAGTAAATTATTTAGGACATTTTTAAGCACTCTTTTAAGAGGGCAGCTCGTTGTGAAATAATTAGTCTCTCATCATAAACTTTATACAATAATGTATGTATGTATGTATATCTTTATTTATAAAGCGCTGCTTATGTACGCAGCGCTGTACAGTAGAATACATTAATACAAACAGGGGGTTATTAAGGTAATAATAGATAAATACAAAGTATAACAATAAATACAAATAAATACAAGATACAGTTGCGATAAGTTAAGAGTCAAAGACACAAGAGGATGGAGGTCCCTGCCCCGTAGAGCTTACAATCTATATGGGAGGGTAACTTACAGACACAAATAGGCAAATATAAGTGCTGTAGGTCACAGTGGGTGACACTACAATATAAGTGCCGGTTCCTAGATTAGTGCTCCAATAAATATTTTTATCGTTTAGATCTATTTACAAAAAATCTTTTTTTGAATTCAAAAGGGAAATAAATATACATATTCTATAAGTGACCCCCCCCCCATAATGGGACCCTACGCTAAACTATAAAATTTATACTTGGACACATAGATATCTCCTTCTGTACAGAGCAAACTTGTGACTAGTGATTCCATAGCACAATGATTCATTCTCGTAATGATGGCACCCCAGAAGCCCAGTTAATGCTCCTCAGCTGGTATTTGTAGAGAGATTTGTCATCGTTGCAGATCTTTGAGATAAAGCCTTCAGCAAGATCAGGAAGATTACGGTTAAAGCAGTAAAACAAAGACATTTTAAAGGAGAAGGAAAGGTAAAAACTAAGAAACTAAGTAAGCTTTATCAGAAAGGTCTATGTAAATACAGCCATAAGCACCTACAGTAATGCTACACTGAGTCCTCTGTCAAAAGATTTGTTGTGTCTGTTTTCCTGTGCTCTCCTCTCTCCCCTCTCCTGCTCCCCCCTCCCTCAAGAATGCTAAGAACTCCCTCCCCCCCTTAGAAATGTGCATCTGAGCCAATCAGCAGGAAGCTTCCTCATAGTCTTACTAACTGAGCATGTACACCGGTCTGGGTCTCGGTGCAGGAGCGAGGCATTATGGGAACTTTCTTTACACAGCTCAGCATTTTTTCTTCCTGTTTGGCTTCTGATCATCTGAACAGATGAAATATGGGGAGACTTAAGGGCACTATTGAGAGAACTGAAGGTAAGCCTGCAGCTTGGGATTAACTCTTTATTAGCCTCTAGAATCTAGTATCTAGAATGCTGTATCTAATCTCTAACCCTACTAAAATGAGGGTAACCAGCGCTTTTCCTTTACCCCCATCACATTATCAAAACACAAAAAACAAACACAAAAAAAGAGTAACCTCCACCTAAACATAGAAAATAAAAACTGTCTCGGAAATATCTCACACTGGCAAAGAATCAAAACTATACAAAACAGTCACAGGAATTTGATAATCCACCCATTTTCAACCCACACCCAACTTGGTTTGGATTTTTAGACCTAAGTCCCACTTGTTGGGTGGGGTCATGGTAATTGCCTCCCCAGAAGAGACAAGGTAAGGGCAATGACATCACCAATAGGGGAGGGGCCTGCAGGAACAACCTGGGCTTCTACCTCCAGGAATTGCAGCAGCATGAGTTAGGGATGCCATCTTTTAAGAATAAATTTACCAGCCAGAAGGGGGGTGTGGCAACAAAAGGAAAGGTTTGTGATGTAATATGGGTGGGGAGATGATAACAGGAGTTGGGGCTATAACATCAGGGACATCCTGAGAAGACTTGGGGAAGGAGAAAGTGTAAGGTTCAGCCAGGTTCTGAGCAGATTGGAGGCTTAAGGGGGTGGGCCAGGGGCTGAGCTTTAGGATATTACAAATTAAATGGCAACTTCAGGTGTTTTACCAGCTAGGCCGGTAGAATAGTGGCCTTGTGGCAACCCTAGCATGACTTCTGGTGAGCTTTTTTGTTATGATCAATCCATAATGATTTGGAATGTATCAGTCAAAATCTATTATCCAATCAATCTAATACACTCAATTGATTAGGAATCATGTGTTCTGCAATGACCTTAAAGTGATCAACATTCTTTTAAATGGTTTATTTAATAAATAATGATCAATTTCATTATATTGACTGACGTTGAGTCGATTGTCCGGTTGAAGTTCGAATCTCTGGGAATTCGGAAAAAAACTGCAAGATTTCCATGTCCAGCTTTGATAAATATGTCCTTTCTTTGGATCTGTGTCGATACATGGTGCCGTTATGTTGACTGAAATTATTCTATTTTGCAATCATTATAGCAGTGTCCAGTGATTATATTTCATAATAATAAAAAGCATCCTTTTATGACCAGGGGCTGTTTTCGTTGCAGTCTGTGTTTATTGTTATTGATTAGACAAATAAAGGAGCATTTACTTGCAATAAAGAGTGTGCTAGGTGCCATTTTTGATATACCAATTGCACTATTGCAAGCCCCAGAACTACCACCACATTAAGGGCGTAGCCCATAGCTACAGAATACAGCAGTGATCCCCAACCAGTGACTCAGGGGCAACATGTTGCTCCCCAACCCCTTGGATGTTGCTCTCAGTGCCCCCAAACCAGGGAGTTATTTTTGAATTCCTGACTTGGAGGCAAGTTTTGGTTGAATAAAAACAAGATTTCCTACCAAATAAAGCCCCTGTAAGCTGATAGTGTGCATAGAGGCCCCTAATAGCCAATCACAGCCCTTATTTGGCTCCTCCATGAACTTTTATGGTGCTTGTGTTGCTCTCCAAGCCTTTTTACATTTGACTGTGGCTCACCAGTAAGAAAGGTTAGGGATCCCTGGAATACAGAATACTCGGCACAATGGTGCTGAAGTGCCAAGGGGCTTGTTTGGATGCAAGTACCTTTAATGGATGGGTTCAAACAATCAACATTTCCATTCTATTATTGCAAAACCGCACTTGCAGTACTAAATGAACCTTGAAATGATAAAAAAAAGTGAAAATAAATAGCTAATAAAGGTTCTAGTCATACTATAATCCATATACTCATGGAATGGACCATTAACTTAATTCATAATAATTGGAGGGTTCCACTACGAGCACTATTACCTTGTCAGAGGAGCTATGGCTGCCCTCAACACATATACACAAATAAATTCAGCATGTTTTACCCTACACTTTCATGGATTTCTGAATGCCTGTAGAAAGAAGAGCAAATTAATCTTCATTTTCCTATTTTAAGCACAAAACATGTTGCATTTTTCTAATGAATGCACAATTCCCAGTGGCGCTTTCCCCTTTAAAAGGCTACTGATAGGAACATCAGATATCGGCTATTCCCCAATGAACATATACATCCTGCAATTCAGGGCTTCCAAATAAATACCTTTCTATAAATAAAATGGAATTGCTTAAATGGCTCCTTTTATAAATAGTCTAAATTCCCTGTATGCCGTTATTTGCTGAAGCGGTTTCAATTGAGAACAGAAAAATTAACCTGATCGATCTGCGCAAATAACGATTTTTTTTTCTTCTTCTTTTTTTTTTTAGAAATCTATTTCACAAATCCAAGCGATGGATCAGTTGGGGACTAAGTCCCACATCTCAGGCGGCTACGGGTGAGTGAGTGTTAGCAATCATCCACCAATCTCTCTCCAAACTGTTTCCTCAAGCACCAGCATGGCGGAGGTTAATAAGAGGAGATCAAGAGACCATGTCATTCAGGCTCTGCTGATTTACAGGTCCGAGGGGAATTGCTTTCAGTATAAGTCTTTATGGCTTTAGTACGAGTGTGAGCAAAACGTATGACGAAGCTGAAAGTAGAAAAATAAACCATAAAATAACCTGATGAATACAAACAAGTGCCCCACAACTCGGTGCTTCCGCGTTTAAGTCATATTAGTCATGTATATTGACTCGTCCCCTGATCAATATTCACTCTCTTAAGCTTGACTGAAGTTCATTTCTAGGACATTCCCTCAAAACAATTTCTTTTCCTGCTCAGAAATAATTACTCGGCACCATGCTCCTGTCTCCGTGACTATTAGGTCTTATTAAAATACAATACCCTAACGGACTTGTATTGATCTTGATAAATACATGAAGTTCTATGTTAATAACATCTCTCGGCTGAATCCTCTTATCTTCAAAGGAGCGCAATGTTGTTGTTTAGTACTGCAGACCGTGTCATTTTTGGGCAATGGCAGACACACAATTTCTAAGCAGTTTGGGAGGTCAAAACACCCCTATTTTTATGGTAGTTTTTAAGATTGTAATTGGTCCCCATACACCTTTAGATCCGCTTGCTTGGCAATGTCGCCAAGCGAGCGGATCTTCTACCGATATCCCCCACCTATGGGTGGGCAATATCGGGAGAATCCAGGCTAATTTGATTGTTTGGCCCTGGGGCCAAACGATCGAATTATAACGTCGGGTATAGGCAAAGTCGGTTCGGGGACCACATCAATGAGCCGATGCGGTTCCCAGTCCGACTAGATCTTTTAACCTGCCCGATTTCAGGCCAGATATCGGTCAGGCAGGCCCGTCGGTAGTGCCCATACACGGGGCCGATTAGCTGGGTCTAAGGGACCCATATCGGCAGCTAGAATCGGCCCGTGGCTTATCACTTGGATTGCCACTCCCAGAATTACCCCTTTGTGCCTTTGTCCTTGGATTTAGCCTAACAGCAACACGTGTAAAGAGATTGCTTAGCCTGTGTTTCCTTTTCCATTTCTCCTTTCTGATTATTACAAAAGGATATTTCTCAAAGGTTGAAACGAAAATTCTTCAACAACATTAGTTTTAGTGGTGATAGTTTGTTAGGTACTTGTAAGTGTCCTTTATTGTTGGTTTCTAACCATGTGTCACCTCCTCCTCAGTGTTTATAGAATTAATCTCTGCATTTTTATACCCTAATGGAAATATTATGAGAATACATGACTCAGAAAGAAAGCCCAGCGGGCGCGGTTTGCTGGTTCCCCAACCCTTATGAGATACCAGAATAAAGCAGACCACAACAAATCTGTTGGCTAATATTAACAGTTATTTGCTCAAACATTAGACCGCCATGAATGTTTTATCTTGGGTATCATCTTACAAACACAAAACAACATCTTCACGTGCATCTCATGATATGACTTGCTTTAACCCCTTACTTTTCCTAACCCTAGTCTAATTTACCTCAGGCAAGTGGTCCTGGGATTACAGTTCCTGAGCACCTCTGCACCACACTTGACTTTTCTTACTTATAAAATACAGAACAACTGAACATTATCCACCCTGCAGCCACCAGGGGACTCCATGTTTCAGCTGACCTATTACACACTGTCCATCCATCTATCCATGATAGTTACACTCTGCTGCTTCTCAGGAACACCACCAATTGCTGCAACATTTTATTTTCATTATATCCAAAGGGACCTGATGCATTAACTCCCCTAAAATCTGACTTAAGCTTTTCGTCCCCCTTTACCCATTCATACATACTATATACAGTCTATAGCGGTGAATATGTTGTCGCCAAAATATACAGTACTGTAGCAGTGAATATTTTGTCGCGCAAAATACATTACACATTTTTTTAATCGCGATTTTGCGGACATTTTGTGGCAATTTTGTAATCTCGTGACATGTGCGACTTGGGGCCATTTTGTGTCATTGAGCCTGCAGCCACCAAACAGAGAGGACATGCCTGGGGTTTCTGACTTGCTACCAGGGGAGAGGCGCTATATTATCGGCGTGCTCCTGCGTGCAGGATATGACCACCCACCGCTGGGGGACTTAGGGGTCCACGAGAGGAAGAGGGCAATCTTGGGCGAGCTAAGAGAGGGTTTGCTCGCCGGGTTTGCCCTTGATGTGGGCCCCCGCCAGCTCCGGCGGCTGTGGTCCGACCTGAAGCGCAGGAGCCCAGAACTGGTCGCTGAAATTGCAGAAGGTTATTATTGTACTTTATTATGCTGTTACAGTATACGTTCAGTAAAAGATTTAGCAAGTAATTTGAACTAAAGGTACAAATGTAAGAAATGTCAGGGATGATGAAAGTAACATAGTAACATAGTAAGTTGGGTTGAAAAAAGACATATACGTCCATCACGTTCAACCATAATGCCATTGAAGAACTGAAACGTTACTCACAATAAACCTCTGAATATTATTTCACATCTTTGTGACTCCTTGTCAAAATCCTGTGTGTGCGGTCACCCCATGCCTGTCTTGATTTTGTTTTGCCACAGGCACCCAGGTGTTATTGTTCCTTATGGTGTGCAGCTTCCCAGCACTTCCTATTGTATATATTTATATACACATCTATTTTCAAATACATATGCATAAATAAGTTTAAAGCAGGGGGGAAGCAGCAGGGAGCGGCCCATAGTGTGAGTCATTTGGGGAAGGGCCATTAATGTTTTAGGGGGCCCTGGCTAACAATGTCTGTGTGTCCTTTGGATTGATGTGAGGGTTCACAGGGGGAGGGGCCATTGGGGGCCCAAAAATGTTGTTGTGAGGGGCCCCGTTATTTATGATGGTGTATGAATGTATATATATATATATATATATTATATTACACAAAATAACATCTTGCAATACTATTTCACAGAACTTCAGCTGGCGCCTCCAGGCTCATTTGGCCCAGCAGGCTCTACCGGCCCCCGTGGCCCGACCTCCTCCGGCCCCTGCGGCCCGACTACTGGCCCCTGAGGCCCGACTACTGGCCCCCGAGGCCCGACTACTGGCCCCAGAGGCCCGACCACCGGCCCCAGAGGCCCGACCACCGGCCCCAGAGT
Source organism: Xenopus tropicalis (assembly GCF_000004195.4). NCBI lineage: Eukaryota > Metazoa > Chordata > Amphibia > Anura > Pipidae > Xenopus > Xenopus tropicalis. Next base: position 18,833,367 of record NC_030678.2, read on the forward strand.
CCCCAGGACCCAGCCAGGCCCCAGAGGCCCCAGCCAGGCCCAAGAGGCCCCAGGACCCAGTCAGGCCCCCGAGGCCCCAGAGGCGGAGGAGGGCGAGGAGGCCATGGAGGCCCCGGACACCCCCCCTTTACTCCTCCCCCAGTTTGTCCCCAGCTTCCCCGGCCCTTGAGTTCCCCTCCCAGACGAGGGAAGATCACGTCGGTCCATGCAGGAGGACCTGGACAATATGAAGGCCGAGCTGGCCCAGCTCCGGGGGGAAGTTGCTGAACTGAGGAGGGAGGTCACCGAACTGAAGGGCAGCAAGCCCTAAGTTTCCCCCCCCTTTTTTATTTTATACTATTAAGTAAAAGTTTTTAGTTTTATACTTTTGAACTGAGTAATGTCTCATTATTTTTCCTTCCTTGATATGGTATTCTATACTTTCATGTAGTTTCCCCTACACTCTTACATTTATCAGTAACAGCATCAATATGCTATATGGGTTAAATGTTTGCAAATATTCTGCCAACAATTTTGCCTTTAGCCCATTTTGCTGAATAGTAAAACTTGCGCTAATTAGTACGTAGCGTATTTTCTGGCGAGTGTGATAACTGCCAATCCAATGTTTTGTTGCCAGAATAATTGCAATATTATATTTGTTCCCATTTAATAAAGTGCCCATAACATATTTGCCATTTATTCTGTGTCTAAAATCTCCCACTTAATTTAAGCCACTTTAGCAAACGGACCCCTAAGTATTTGGCTAAATATTCTTAAATGCCCCCCCCATTTTATTATCTCTAGCACTTCTTTTTTTTTTCTTACTTATATTTTTATTGTTTTTTTGGGGATTTTTTTGCAAATAAACATTTATACAGCACCTCTCTAGCACTCTGTGCTCTCCCAGGGCAAAATGTCGGCATTTTTATGCTGCCGATTGTCGCGTGCGTAATGTCGCAACAATTAGTGCATGCGATAAATAGTGTGCATGCGGAAAATACCGTGCACGCTATTTATCGCGACAAAAATATCGCATGAAATACCGCGCGTAAAATAGCGCAAGTAGGCTTATAGTGAATCATGTGAAAAGTCGAAAATTAAGACGCGATAAAATTTTTACCGCACGCTATAAATAGCGCACGTTTTACTGCACTTTAGTGAATTGGGCCCCATTAGTTTTAGTGGTGGCATTTTCGGCCAGTTTGTTAGGTACTTGTAAGTGTCCTTTATTGTTGGTTTCTAACCATGTGTCACCTCCTCCTCAGTGTTTATAGAATGAATCTCTGCATTTTTATACCCTAATGGAAATATTATGAGAATACATGACTCAGAAAGAAAGCCCAGCGGGCGCGGTTTGCTGGTTCCCCAACCCTTATGAGATACCAGAATAAAGCAGACCACAACAATTCTGTTGGCTAATATTAACAGTTATTTGCTCAAACATTAGACCGCCATGAATGTTTTATCTCGGGTATAAACATCTTACAAACACAAAATACCATCTCATGATATAACTTGGTTTAACCAAACCTACCTTCAATTTTATAATTTCTTCCATGGCATTGACTTGACCATGCTCCCCAGCTTAATGTTCACAAGTAACATCCCCCCTTTCTTTCCACTCACGCGCCCTTCCGCTCATATAAGCTCCTTTATAGGCATATGCCTCTAGTGGGACGGTTCTTTGCAAATGTGTTTCTCTTCTGCATCAAGTCTCTGCCTTTTGCTCCTTATTTCCTTTCAAGGACAAACGTAACTTTATGTGTATAATTGCGTGGGACATTGTGTTTCAGCTTGTGAAATTCCAGAATCTAGATTGATAGATTTTTTTATTTAAATGCTCAAGCCGAGACTGCCAAATAATTAGCTTTTTAGTGTAAAGTATTTTGGACCGACGTTCTTACAGTTCAGAAAACTTTGTGAAGTTTTTCCCTGTTTCATGTGTGTATGATTGAGGGTGACTTTTTGTTCGACATATATACTGACTATCTATCTATAAAGATATAATAAAGTTTTCCAATTGCAATGTACATTTAAAGCACAATGAATATGAATTCTGCATGTTCTTTTCCTAAAAAAACCTTCTTGTTTACCTCAGTCTGATGTATGAAGTTCTTACCCAAACTGTTTATAGGTATGGAGACACAGAAATACCCCTTGTCCAACTATCCAATTGTAATTGGTTTTTTTTTAAACTTGCTATGGTTTTATCTTCTAGACACATGGGAAGGCTTTTCTTACTATGGTTCTTAAGGGAAGTGGTACTTTGGTTGACGTATCTGGGTCTGGCCCTTCAATATTTTGGAAGGTATATCTCTAATTGTAAGAGTCCTTCTTTAGTGTTAATTTCTTTCTTTTGCTTTCTGCTAGATATAACCCTTTTTATGCAGCATTCTTAAAGCATGTTCTTTAAATACATATACATATGTGTCCCTAAGGATTTCTTATGGCCCTTGTTCATTTGCTATAACTTTGCTTCTCTTTGCAAACTTACTAGCAACTCTATTGCATTGATGGTATTTTCCACCATAATGTATAACTGTTGTTTGCCCAGCTTGTCAGTCTTTGTAGCAATCATATCTACCCTATCTTACCTCTATGTGTCTTTTTCTTTGCACTTACATTTACATCATTATTCTTTTTATCTGTATAGCTGCCCTTTAAACTGGTGGCCAGAAAATATTCCGAGCCAACTTTGTTTTTTGCCTCGTCACGGTTGGTATGTATCTCCACATATAATCAGCCACCAAGTCTGTCCTCTATGTCTCCTTGTGCCTATCTCAATGTATATGCTTAACATTCCCTTCCATTTGTCCTCTATATCCTTCAAAGATTTTTATCCAGATCAAGAATGATATGATCTTTAGCTTATAGGTAAAGATGTTACTTGCTATTGAATAATTCACAATGTTTGGAGTCGACAACTCATTAGTAAAGACACCAACCAGTACGTGGTGGTTTGCTTCTTCATCCACATCGTTTCATTTCTTGCACTCAGTTTTCTGCTAATGACAATATATTTTTTTGGTTTTCAGGTTCTGTCATGGATTTTATTTGTGGAAAGAAAAAAGCACCAGTTATAATGATATTGTTGGTTCTGTTGACTACAGGGACATCCATAACTTAAACAGGTAACTCAAAAATGAAAGCTTGCCTAATAAAAAGAAAAACAAAATCCATTTCCTTGTATTCATTGTCACAAGTCTTTTAATCAGTTGGCTTTTGCTAACTTGGGTGACATCCCCCAGATGAATACAGCTCTTCCAGCATTCGACAGTACAGGTATGGGATCCCTTATCTGGAAACCCATTATCAAGAAAGTTACGAAATATGGAAAGTCCATCTCCAATAGACTCCATTATAAGCAAATAATTGCAATTTTTAAAAATGATTTCCTTTTTCTCTGTAATAATAAACAGTACCTGTACTTGATCCCAACTAAGATATAATTACCCCTTATTGGGGGCAGAACAGCCCTATTGGGTTTATTTAATGGTTAAATGATTCCCTTTTCTCTGTAATAATAAAACAGTACCTGTACTTGATCCCAACTAAGATATAATTACCCCTTATTGGGGGCAGAACAGCCCTATTGGGTTTATTTAATGGTTAAATGATTCCCTTTTCTCTGTAATAATAAAACAGTACCTGTACTTGATCCCAACTAAGATATAATTACCCCTTATTGGGGGCAGAACAGTCCTATTGGGTTTATTTAATGGTTAAATGATTCCCTTTTCTCTGTAATAATAAAACAGTACCTGTACTTGATCCCAACTAAGATATAATTACCCCTTATTGGGGGCAGAACAGCCCTACTGGGTTTATTTAATGGTTAAATGATTCCCTTTTCTCTGTAATAATAAAACAGTACCTGTACTTGATCCCAACTAAGATATCATTAATCCTTATTGGAGGCAGAACAAGCCTATTAAGTTATGGAGATCCAAATTACAGAAAGATCCCTTATCCGGAAAACCCCAAGTCCTGAGCATTCTGGATAACAGGTCTCATACCTGTACTGTATCGGGAGGTGGCATCTAAGTGATAATGGCAGGCAAAACAGGGCCCTGTATTTATCACCTTCCCTATGGCAGGCAGTAAGGACAGGACTGCTTTGCACCTTGTGTGGATTTTTTTGCCAGGTGAAGAGTGCAGTTGGTCCTCTTTGAATGAGCGCAAAGGGACTCTTGTATGCTCTACATGCATAGGCACCTTGGTAAGCCCTATAATGTCCTGCAACACCATATAATCCTTCTTCTCAGAAAATACTCCTTCCTTCTACTTTAATTTACCCTGACATTATACCTTTTTTTTATTCTTTTTTTATATTGTTTTCTCTTCAACTTTCTAATGGCATTTTTTCGATCTTTCCTTTTACCATTTTCTCCCTGCCATGTATTTTGTCTACCAAGGGTCTCCCCTTCATCACATTAATCTGACCAATATAAACTAAGTATAAAACAAATGGAGAACGTGATCAATATGCAGCGGATAGCTTGGCAACCCACTGGTACACACAGAGCTCAAGAGAACAAACAGAATAATGCGAATATACTTCATGGGGTGATTGATGGTACATTTCTCAATTTCATTTTCTCATACAACAAATTAAATGTATCTGCCACAGCGCTCCGCAGGGAGAGCAGAGATATTAATTTGCTACATGGCATTTCTTTTGCAGTTTGGCACACAACATTGTCCTCTAATTATCATTATTATTACATTATTAACCGCCACTTGCTAAAATTGAACTAAACTCTTCCCACAACCTATAAAATTTAGAGCAGCCCTCTTGTTTACATGAAAAACCGAGACTTGCATAGTTTCAAAAACAAAGACATATATAGTTATGCCTAAAGCTCTCTTTGGTAAATAATTGGATAGAGAACTGGCTGAAGGATAGAGTACAAAGAGTGGTTGTAAATGGAAGATTTTCTAATTGGACCAGTGTGGTTAGTGGAGTACCGCAGGGGTCAGTCCTTGGTCCTTTGCTTTTTAACTTGTTTATTAATGACCTGGAGGTGGGCATAGACAGTACTGTTTCTATTTTTGCTGATGACACAAAATTGTGCAAAACTATAAGTTCCATGCAGGATGCAGTTATGCACTTTGATAGAAATAATATAAACGCAAACTGTCTACTGAATGGTAGTGTGTTGGGGGTATCCTTAATGGAGAAGGATCTAGGGGTTTTTGTAGATAACAAGTTGTCTAATTCCAGGCAGTGTCATTCTGTGGCTACTAAAGCAAATAAAGTGCTGTCTTGTATAAAAAGGGCATTGACTCAAGTGATGAAAACACAATTTTGCCCCTTTATAGGTCCCTGGTAAGGCCTCACCTTGAGTATGGGGGGCAGTTTTGGGCTCCAGTCCTTAAGAAGGATATTGTATATATGAGCTGGAGAGAGTGCAGAGACTGCAACTAAACTGGTAAAGGGGATGGAAGGGTTAAGCTATGAGGTTAGACTGTCAGGGTTGGGGTTGTTTTCTCTGGAAAAGAGGCGCTTGCGAGGGGACATGATTACTCTGTACAAGTACATTAGAGGGGATTATAGGCAGTTGGGGGATGTTCTTTTTTCCCATAAAAACAATCAGCGCACCAGAGGCCCCCCCTTTAGATTAGAGGAACGGAGCTTCCATTTGAAGCAGCGTAGGGGGTTCCTCACGGTGAGGGCAGTGAGGTTGGGGAATGCCCTTCCTAGTGATGTTGTAATGGCAGATTCTGTTAATGCCTATAAGAGGGGCCTGGATAAGTTTTTGAACAAGCACAGTATCCAAGGCTATTGTGATACTAATATCTACAGTTAGTATTAGTGGTTGTATTTATAGTTTATGTATGTGAGTGTATAGATTGGTAGGTGTGGGTGTGTGTGCTGGGTTTACTTGGAAGAGTTGAACTTGATGGACTCTGGTCTTTTTTCAACCCTATGTAACTATGTAAGAATGTAACGCTTACCCATTAAAGCATTAACTATCTAAAGTTCCCCCCAAAAATGCTTTTAATAATTACTTACCCCTTTATGAGTTTGATCTGGTCCATAGAACCATCACTAAATCCACAAGTGCTACTATTTTTTTTCTGAATATTCCTAGAGATGATTCTCCCTTTATGCAGCTCTCTCATTACCTGTTTTATGACCTTTTTTAAGCAGGTACATGTGGATGTACAATAAACACAACTGGTTTCAGTAGTGCTGTGGACTGCTGTATTTCAGAATGCTAGTTAGATGACCCAGATGTTCAGGAAAATAGGGGGCAGGTTTTAGTAAAAGTAAAAGCTGTGCCAGTTATGAGGGGCCTACAGTAATGCATTTTGTTTCTGCAATTTTGGCTGAATATTAAACGTTGAGATGGTCTTTCATGTTAGGTCATAATAGGTTGTCAAAGTCTTATTTGGAGACCGATTATGACATCTACAAGTGTATGCCCAACTGTGGGACCTCACTATGATCCAGAAGTTTTCATTTGTTGAGTCATCTGTCTACAGTAGGTATAAATGAACTTGGGCATCACTGAGAATACATCCTGGCAGCGTTAACAGTTTCAAAGACCATGAACATTTAAGAAGAAGGTTACGGGAGATCAGTGTTGTGTGTTTTGTGAGGATCAGATACCAGGTCCACCTCAATGATGTAGAGCAGTGATCCCCAACCAGTGGCTCAGGAGCAACATGTTTCTCGCCAACCCTTTGGATGTTGCTCTCAGTGCCCCCAAACCAGGGAGTTATTTTTGAATTTCTGGTTAGGAGGCAAGTTTTGATTGCAAAAAACCCAGTGTAATTGCCAAACAGAGCCGTCTGTAGGCTTCCAGGCAACATAGGGGCTATCAAATAGTTAACCGTAGCACTCATTGGCACCTCCGGGAACTTTTTTCATGCTTCTGTTGCTCTCCAAAACTTTTTTTCATTTGATTATGGCTCAGGGGTAAAAGGTTGAGGATCCTTGATGTGTTGGGATGGAGAGGCATAGCTGCCTTGTTCTAGAAATTGTCTTGTAAATCTACTATGACTAAGAATGAAAGATGAAAAAATAATACAGAGCAGATGTACTTGAAAATATACTTAGCAAGTATATAAGAACTGTCTGCAGTTTCTTTTTGCCATCCATTCAATTCTCTCACCTAAGACACTGGATTTTGCCAAAGCAATTCTATGTACTGAAACAACAGGGCTGATTCATAAAGGAAATAGTCGGTTCATTTGCTAAACTGCTGTTTCCCATTCTGATTCACATGCAATATATCACTGGCAGTTTGTATTTGCCATTTCTTTTTCACCACCAGTCTAAATTCTTTCAGCTTGAAATAAACACTTTACACCTGAGAAATGATTCTGAAATGCTGAAACATCAGACTACATGATAACATAGGAAGAATTTCCTTACCGTACAGCAGCGGTTCTCAACCTGTGGGTCGGGAGCCCTTTGGGGGCCGAATGACCCTTTCACAGGGGTCGCCTAAGACCTTTGGAAAACACATATTTCCGATGGTCTTAGGAATAATTTTATGGTTGGGGGTCAGCACAACATGAGGAACTGTATTAAAGGGTCGTGGCATTAGGAAGGTTGAGAACCGCTGCCGTAGAGGCATTCAATTGATACAATGAGTAACTGGCGGTAATGAGTGGTTAGGTGTTCAAGAACTTATATTGGCTGATTTTAGTTCTATTAGGAAAGTCTCTCTGTAGTTGTATGATTTTAATACACATTGGCAAATGGATCAATGGAATAATGCAGTTTATATTTTGGAGTGAAGAATGAACAACTTAGAGAGGGCTTTGAAAAGCCTTAAGGAATTTGTTCCCAGAATCCCCTTGGTCTATTTGCATACATATGAGGCGGTCTCCTCAACCCATTTGACTTGTTCCGTGAATCCCCACTCCTGGCTCTACCTAAGCTGATCAGAAAACCCTGCGCTACACTGATGAGCCCCAAGAAGGGCGAAACCGGTCTGCAGTGCTGGCTTATTTTTTGTCGGGAGCTTCGCACATGCTCCTTCTGCCTAATCAAGCTTCACTTCCTTTGCCCTAGCCTTTAGGCGGGCGGTAGGTATTTTCCTTTTTTCCTTTCCAGCTGCCAGCTGGAACCTTACCAAGGAGATTAATGGCATTGCACCCGTACACTTTTGCACCCTTTTTGTATTTGATTTGTGCACCTTGGATAGGTGTCATACTCCTCTGGGCTTGACCCTAGGCCAAGACTTGGTGGTTCTCACCCTAGCTTAGGTGGATCTGCCCGCACATGCTGTTCATTGGCGAAAGCCTTGGACACATGAGCATCGGAGCCCATGCCTTCGGGTAGGACTCACAGGCGATGACTCAACATCGGTCTGTAGTTGGGAATCTGATCAGCTATTATCCTGGCTTTAGCTTCAAAAACCCGGTGGGTGAGCTTTAGCCTATAGGATAAACCCATGTAAATGGGATTTTTTTTAGGAGTCTTAAGGAATTGGTTCCCAGAATCCCTTTGGTCCAAAAGATAACAAGTTAAAGGAACAGTAACACCAAAAACTGTATATATTTTAAAGAAATTAAACTATAATGTACTGCTGCCCTGCACTGGTAAAAATTGTGTGTTTGCTTGAGAAACATTACTAGAGTTTATATAAACCCTGATGTGTAGCCATGGGGGCAGCCATTCAAAAGAAGGCACAGGTTATACAGCAGCTAACAGATAAACTCTGTAGCATACAATGGTGTCTTATCTGTTATTTGCTATGTAACCTGTGCCTTTTCTCCTTTTTTCAAGCTTGAATGGCTGCCCCCGTGGCTACACAGCAGCATATTTATATAAACTATAGTAGTGTTCCTGAAGCAAACACCCGAGTTTTACCATTGCAGGGCAACAGTATGTGATATTTCAATTACTTTAAAACACTTTCATTTTTTGGTGTTACTGTTCCTTTAATAGACTTGAGTGTTACTCAGCTAATGTAGGAGGTTCTGTTGGAATTAAATCGGACACGGGCTGGTGAAAGAGTAGAAACCCAATGAATAGACACAAAGGGGTTACCTGTGGAACTTTTCTAAAAGTTACTATAATGAATATCTCTTAATGCCGGCCAGACGAAGCCTCATTTAATCATTATAAATCCTATTTAGTGAACACCAAGTACAACTGATCTAATTCCAAATCACGGTGAAGGATCATCTTCTGCGCCTTCTTCTGATTCCTTCCAGATAAATGCAATTTTTATGATTTGGATAAAAGTTACATTTGATACATGACAAATCCAATTTAGATTAGACATCCTTAATCCTGAATTAATGAGGTGATTAAGTGTCAAATACCATCTGTTAGGGTTTGAAAAATCAGCCATTCAATCTTTAATATCCAATAAGCCGGTAACAGAAGATTTGCTTAAAATTGTCATCAAAGATATTTCTTTCTTTAGATCACCGTCCAATTTTTCTGTTATGCTATATATATATATATATCAGTTCCGTTGTGGGTGCAGTAATGACAGAATAAAGTCAAACTGATTCTACAATATATCAATAAAACATGGGAATGGGGAATGTTACAGACGTACGACGGCTAAACAACTGTTCTTAAATACAACTTCTATTCATTAAACCGTGTTTCAGATGCTTTCAGGCCAAAAAGACACTTTATTATTTTACGATAATGTCCCCACTGGAAACAACGGTCTCTGCTATGAAACAAGATTTATTTCCAAGAGTAAAATATATTTATCCTTATTGACATGCCAATTATTTCAATTCCGGGTTAAATCAAGACAAACATTCTCTGTAGAAATGATTCAGGATTTTGAAAAGTGGAGACCGGGTTACATTATTATCCAGAATGCTTGGGACCTGGGGTTTTCCGGATAAGGGATCTTTCCGTAATTTGGATCTCCATACCTTAAGTCTGCTAAAAAAACATTTAAATATTGAATAAACCCAATAGGACTGTTCTGCCCCCAATAAGGGGTAATTATATCTTAGTTGGGATCAAGTACAGGTACTGTTTTATTATTACAGAGAAAAGGGAATCATTTAACCATTAAATAAACCCAATAGGGCTGTTCTGCCCCCAATAAGGGGTAATTATATCTTAGTTGGGATCAAGTACAAGGTACTGTTTTATTATTACAGAGAAAAGGGAATCATTTAACCATTAAATAAACCCAATAGGACTGTTCTGCCCCCAATAAGGGGTAATTATATCTTAGTTGGGATCGAGTACAGGTACTGTGTTATTATTACAGAGAAAAGGGAATCATTTAACCATTAAATAAACCCAATAGGGCTGTTCTGCCCCCAATAAGGGGTAATTATATCTTAGTTGGGATCAAGTACAAGGTACTGTTTTATTATTACAGAGAAAAGGGAATCATTTAACCATTAAATAAACCCAATAGGGCTGTTCTGCTCCCAATAAGGGGTAATTATAGCTCAGTTGGGATCAAGTACAAGGTACTGTTTTATTATTACAGAGAAAAAGGAAATCATTTTCAAAAATTAGAATTATTTGCTTATAATGGAGTCTAAGGGAGACAGTCATTCCATAATTCAGAATTTTCTGGATAACAGTTTTCCGGATAAAGGATCCCATACCTGTATTCATTTTCTTGGTGTACTGACCCTTTATGTATCTCAAAGTATATAGCAGTAACTGTCACATTTAATAAAAGACACAACGTTTGCCAGGGGTGCTTTCCAGTAAGATGTTTGCTTTTAATCCCATGACCTGTACAATCTACCAGCTGATTGGTTGCTATAGGTGACTAGACCTGTAGCATACTTTTCACCTTTTATTACATATCCTCTTCAGGTTATATAACCAGTGCAGATGATCAGTTTTTTTCATTATTAATAACATTTGATCAATGTACAATTTGAAATGCTATATTTGTGGTGGTGAGAATAACTTCTTCGTTCACTATACTCGAATCCTGATCTGCAGATGCTGTTGAGAACTTGGGACTGATTTAATAATTTGATTTATCCACAATAACCAATCAGATCCTTACTTTCAAATTGGTAGTTAATCTATTAGAAACTAAACCCTGATTGGCTGCTATGGGCAACTGCACTATTTGTAAATGAGCCTTCTGGAATTTCATAGACCTGCTCAAACCCTCTCTTGGGATCCATCAGTACATGGATATTCATGGAGATGATCAGTTTACAGCTGGATGTTTTGGAATTCCCCACAAACTTCCCAAGTTCTCTATATATAAATCAACTGAATTTGATATGTTTGTTTAATTAAACTCTATGAAGAATGTAAACTCCCCTTGTTTCATCCGTAAGGCTGAACCTTTCTGAGAACTCTGCTTTTTCTGTATAAATATTAATTCTGCTCTCTGGATATCTGTCAGATCCACTTTTGGACTATATTATTCAACTTATTCCCCCTCACATGTGCTCCAACTGATATGAGTTACAAAGCGCCGATATCTGACGGAAAGGATTAAACACATTTTTAGCTAAAAGGGAAATGATGTTTACTCCAAAGGTTTTATGTTTGCTTACAATGGCTATTTAAATAATGAGATTTCTACTTGACAGGAGCAGAGAGACAAGTGATAAAGCTCGAGGAGAATGATGGGTTTTTTTTTTACATACAACTCCGTAGAAAGGTAAATCTGTACTGAGATAGGAGTTCTTGTTTGAATTTTTGGAAGTTGTAGTTTAACAGCAATATAATTGTAAAGATCCAACGCTAAGATTAACAATCACCTGTAAGCCGCCCAAGGTAATATTTTACAGTCTTATCTAGAAAATGTACCTTTTGTTGCAAATAAGTTGGCCCGAAATATGACTTGGTGGTGGCCATACAGGCACTGATATTCGATAATTGGTACAGGTATGGGACCCCTTATCCAGAAATCCATTATCCAGAAAGTTCCGAATTACAGAAAGGCCATCTCCCATAGACTCCATTTTAATCAAATAATTCACATTTTTAAAAATGGTTGCCTCTTTCTCTCTAATAATAACACAGTGCCTTGTACTTGATCCCAACTAAGATATAATTACCCCTTATTGGGGGCAGAACAGCCCTATTGGGTTTATTTCATGGTTAAATGATTCCCTTTTCTCTGTAATAATAAAACAGTACCTGTACTTGATCCCAACTAAGATATAATTACCCCTTATTGGGGGCAGAACAGCCCTATTGGGTTTATTTAATGGTTAAATGATTCCCTTTTCTCTGTAATAATAAAACAGTACCTGTACTTGATCCCAACTAAGATATAATTACCCCTTATTGGGGGCAGAACAGCCCTATTGGGTTTATTTAATGGTTAAATGATTCCCTTTTCTCTGTAATAATAAAACAGTACCTGTACTTGATCCCAACTAAGATATAATTATCCCTTATTGGAGGCAAAACAGTCCTATTGGGTTTAATTACTGTTAATATGATTTTATTAGCAGACTTAACGTAGGAGATCCGAATTACAGAAAGACCCCTTATCCAGAAAACCCCACATCCCAAGCATTCTGCATAACAGGCGACTGATTTTGGCAAAGGCCTTGGATATTGGTCATTTTGCCGATCAGGCCGGACAAGCACAATAATCAGATAGGGATAGAATTCTTTTGTTTCTACCTGCATCTCTAAGGATTCGGCTCTGAACGTTAGTGGAGTGTTCAACAACCAACGACCAGTGGTTGCAGGAACATTTATAATTGTAAGGTATATGGCCACCATGAGAAACAAAGATACAAAGGCTTGTGGAAAGAGCTGTAAAAAAAGCTGTGAAAGAATTTGATGGATCATCTTTTCCACATTTGTATACACTTGGCTGAAATTTGGAGAACTATCAACCCACACGAGAATCCTCCTAGAATCATAGGGTCTGATTATTGCTCTTTATGATAGAGAAACAGTCAAGGAAGAGAAGTCATAGGCGCACCCTATGGTTTCACATCCATAATGAGACCATAAACACACTTATTAAATATATGAATAGTGTCATAAACACTTATTCCCAGTTATCAGATCACATTTAAAACTGCAGTTGACAAATTTATATCATAAAAGTTCTTTTGTTTTATTGGGCAATATAAATTCAGCAACCCAAGGCTAAACTGCTTTCCCTCCACTAATCACATTCAGTTCTTTAGCCCCTCTATATAATGTTCTTTCACATTACTTTATACAAAATGAACAATTCATATTAATATTGCAAAATGGTAAAACAAGACAATTATATAAGGAATGGTAAAATATCATACAGAAAGTTTTAAACTATATTTTACACACATACCTTAGCCTTAAGGGTGTCATAAATGTTAGAGAAATGACAATGACATTAGTGCATTTTACCAGTGCAAACAATAGACGACTGCATTATGAGACAATAACTGCCCCACACTCTATAGCTCCCCCCTTAGGTCACAATGAGGTTAAGCCAAATATACCCCATGCTGTAGGAGTGAATGCACTGCCCACTGGGGAACATAAATAAGAAGACAGAGAAAAACACTGCATATTCTACACAGCTCCCTTTTTAAAATGAAAAGTGCTTCGTTGCCTTAGGTCGTTCTACAAATAATTCATTAACCGAAATTTACATGATTAGTCCTCTAATGATTCTGAATCTTTTCCATCTTCTTTGGGGGATAAATCTCTGCGAAGGAGCAAATGTTGTTATGTGCAAATAAACTCTTTGAGATCTGAAATGAGATTTGTAATTTGAGTCTTTTAAGTCCCGTTAAGTGACAGAACTGCGTGGTTTCGATTTTTGCTAAAATGCTGATTTTAGACTTATCTTGCATAGGCTGCTAAATGCATGAAACCTCAACTCGCTACCAGCTATTAACTGAAGATTTAGTATATATATATAATATGTAAACAAAAATATGTTGAAAAATGAGTTTAGCTATTTTTGGCTGTAGAGTAAAATGACAGCAGTAACAGTTTCTATGGGTTTTGCCCAAGCTTCTGCCTTTTGCTTGTTGTTGAAAGGCAGCCAGTGGGTTCTGAAGTTGTACAGGTATGGGATCCCTTATCTGGAAACCCATTATCCAGAAAGCTCCAAATTGCAAAAAGCCCATCTCCCACAGACTCCATTTTAATCAAATAGTTCAGAATTTTAAAACTGATTCCTTTTTCTCTGTAATAATAAAACAGTACCTTGTACTTGATCCCAACTAAGATATAATTACCCCTTATTGGGGGCAGAACAGCCCTATTGGGTTTATTTCATGGTTAAATGATTCCCTTTTCTCTGTAATAATAAAACAGTACCTGTACTTGATCCCAACTAAGATATAATTACCCCTTATTGGGGCAGAACAGCCCTATTGGGTTTATTTAATGGTTAAATGATTCCCTTTTCTCTGTAATAATAAAACAGTACCTGTACTTGATCCCAACTAAGATATAATTACCCCTTATTGGGGGCAGAACAGCCCTATTGGGTTTATTTAATGGTTAAATGATTCCCTTTTCTCTGTAATAATAAAACAGTACCTGTACTTGATCCCAACTAAGATATAATTACCCCTTATTGGGGGCAGAACAGCCCTATTGGGTTTATTTAATGGTTAAATGATTCCCTTTTCTCTGTAATAATAAAACAGTACCTGTACTTGATCCCAACTAAGATATAATTACCCCTTATTGGGGGCAGAACAGCCCTATTGGGTTTATTTAATGGTTAAATGATTCCCTTTTCTCTGTAATAATAAAACAGTACCTGTACTTGATCCCAACTAAGATATAATTAATCCTTATTGGGGGCAGAATAGTCCTAGTGGGTTTAATTAATGTTTTATTGATTTTTTAGTAGACATAAGGTATGTAGATCCAAATTATGGAAAGACTCCTTATCCAGAATACCCTTGGTCCCGAGCATTCTGGATAATGGGTCCTATACCTGTTCTGTAATATCAGCTTAAGTGTTATGAGGGGGCACTAATTTTTTTGATGAAGAGGCCTTGCAAACCGCTCTTCTCCAGAAAGCAACACCACATAAACTCAGTGAATACTTTCCATAATGAGTATAGATATAAGAATTTACCTGTATAGCTTAGGTTTCCTAGGTAGTGTTTTCTGGTCAGAGAGCTTAACTTATCCCCACCAGGTGGTGTTAAATACTGTATGTGGGTTACTGTCCCCTTGGACTAGGGAGTAGGGAGGGACTAGGGAGTATCATGAGCCTTTTCCTGTATTTTTCTCAGAGACTAGGTTAGAAGTGTAAGAACCCGGGGAATTGAGGAACACAGAAGAGTTAAGTTGTGGAAGAGGCCCCTTGATTGAGGTTGTAGCCAGTAAGAAGTCTGGATTGTTTGGTAGGTGTAAGTGTAGGTCAGCAAGTTGGATTGCCCACTGAGGAGTTATCACTAGTGTCGGGCTCTAGGGTGAAGAATAGTGACCATTGGGAACAGGAATACACAAGGATTTCTTTTGAGCATTCATGTTCTATAGGCACCTGCATTTGTTAATAAAGAGTTGACCAAGCACTGGCACCTATGACATCTATGTTTGTCAGTAAATAAATTGTAAAGTATTGACACCTCTAAGGGCTCTGGCAAAGCTTAGAGGAAACACTGATCATCAGCTTAACCACTGAGAGCATTTTGGGAATAAAATTGTATTATGAATGGCCGTTTCTTTACAGCACACTAATTAGCAGGCGCTTCTCTGTGTTTGGGCTGAGCTGGAGACAATATGAACCAAAATAAACATTATCTAGGGCTAAAATAATCATTATGGAAGCACGCTGAAATGCCGCCTGCTAATTAGATACTTTGGAATTGCTATTTACTGTACGCTGGAATCTTGCTATAATCACTTCCTTCAGTTATTTCAAAAACAGATTGTTTCCATTATTAAAAATCGTAAAACTAATTAAACGTCTTGTAACAAAAGCTTTCAAATAAACCAGATTTGTTTGCTTGCACCGGGAGAAAAAAAAAAAAATTCTAATTATTTCCGAAAATGAAACGAACATAAAACAGCTTTGTGCCGCGTCGTCTGGCATTTTCTGACATCTCTTGGTTTGGAATTGTGATCATGTGATGCAAGTGCGATGGGCAAAATAACGCTGTGGGCGTGAAAAGATAACACGTTTCTTGTATAAGGAAGCAGGGCGGAACATGTACTGACTTAAGGGTCGCAATGATATTTTTTATTTGTCTAATTGCTTTGTGTTGTCTAGCTTCTGTAAGGGACATATTGGTTGCCTTTACAGTTTCAGCCTTGCTTAAACTGCCTTTGTCTCAGGCAGGGCTGTATATACCATATAGGCCTGTGCTTAGGAAGAGAGCTTGGGGTTTGAGGGGGGTACCAGAAATGATGTGATATTCAAGCATATGATGTCACTTCCTGTGCATGCACATTGGGATTTGTGGGTGGATTCACTGCAGTCTGGCACTGGTCCAAAACACAGCGCTGTCCTCAGGCTTGACCGTCCTCCTGTAGTAATATGAAGGCTCATGTTCCCCACAATGCATTTTTTTTACCCAGAATTCTAGCACCAATGTTAGGCACCCCGGGAGTCAGGCATGCCTTCCTACTAGCTGGAGCACCAGTTCCTGGAGGTGCATCCAAGTGCAGCGGCACGTGTCCTGATTTTTGACATATTATTATTAACATATATTTATAAAGCGCCAACATATCCCGCAGCGCTGTACAATAAGTGGGTTACATAAATTGGACATACAGAGTAACATATAAAGCAATCAATAACCGATACAGAAGGTGAAGAGAGCCCTGCCCAAAAGAGCTTACAATCTACAAGGAGAAAGGGTTGAGACACAAGGTGTGGGAATGGGCAAGGTCAGAGTTGTGAGAGGTTTGGCACGGCTATTGCTTTTAGCAGCTCACTGAGGTTATGTTAAACTAAATGAGGGGAAGCTTCTCTGAATAAATGTGTTTTTAGAGATCTCTTGATGGCAGAGAGATTGGGAGAAAGTCTGGCAGTTTGTGGGAGCGAATTCCAGAGACGTAATGTCATGATTCACATGCTCTGTAGTAAAGTCATCTCTGGGCTTTTGGTGCAACATTTAAAAATAAGTGTTTCCCTGGTCCCTTTGCATTGTCCAAGCTGGCTCCATTGCCATGCAGTCCTGTCTATGTCTTTTGTTTCAGATTACTTCCTGGTGTTGACTCCATAGCTGTCCCCTTACACTGATTGTTCACTGCCTGATCTGACTCTTTGCCTTCCTGACTAGGATTTAACCCTTGTCTGTACTACGTTTTGGCTTTAACTCCACTGTGTTCAGGTTCTCTCTGTCGTTCCACAGCAGAAAGTACCAGGTCCCAAAAGGGCATTGGTGAAGACCATTCCCGGCAGGGCTAAAAGTGTGATCTTCCTGCTACACAGATCGTAACAGCCACCGTGACTAAGTGCCGAGGTGCACCCTCCTCAATAGTGCCGAATACTGCACAACTAAAGCAATTACCCATGCTAAATGGTTTGCTAAATGGGTGCAAAATGCTGCTGCCATTGATAAAACGTTCTATGGAAAGTTATGTGGCAGCAACTCCAGGGTTACTGTGTCAATAGATGCACTTTTGTATGATTTGACATAAGAGGCAGAATGGGCACATTGGTGCTCGGCACAGCTAGGTGTAAGTAGTTATGGCTATTTTAGCAAGATTGCACTTACGCCATCCTTGCCATGTTACTGAGCATTCTGCCTTGTCCCAGTGTGTCTTCCCAGCATCTGGATTCCTTATTCCTTAATATTATGCAGTTTCTTTGGAATCTAAGTAGGTCACACACAGAAAGCTACAGAGATATATAACAAAAAAATCAAAATATGAAACAATTCCGTTTTTAAGGCACAATAATAGCCTGGAGAGTAATTAGAAACAAAGTAGGACACCCTATGCGTATACTGGATTTTATCCTAGAAAAGGCACCTTAAGCTTTTTATCAAGGTTAGAAATGATGCTTTGCGGCGTGTCAGCAGTGGAACAACTGTATGGGCGGTTTTGCTTAATCTGGTGGGAAAAAAGGCAATTAACGGTTTAAAAAGTGTAAAACAAATTACAGCTCCCAAAGTCACAAATCATGCAACACTCCCTAATAATTAGGGACTGCAGAATGATGCACAAAAAAATATAGAGAGGAACCGTTGCAAGGTTATTATGGCACTTACATGCATAGAACTTACACCAGGATATAAGGACCTGATACATAATGACCAAATGGGGATAGATAGTCAATCAGCCCCAGTGTATAGTTACAGCAAGTTATAGGGGCAAGGACAGCATTTGCCCTGGGTTTCCAAGGATCAAAAGGACCATTTGTTAATAAAATGTGGGTGATACACTCTAACAGTAGTTTGAGGGTTGCAGGTTGGGCCTCCTGGAATTACATATATTTACCTCTCAGCGTGGGGTCCTATATTTAAAAGAATGTGTCTCTATTCCTTAGCAGTTGTGGGACTCCCTTGCACAGATAACCTACCCCACAGAAGGTCTGTAGTATACCTGTAGGTATAAGCAGATACTCTGCAGGTAGGATTATCGGCTGTGTGTGTACAGTAGATGTGGGTCTGTGGGTGTAGGGTCAAGTTCAGGGTCTTATTCATATTTCTTATCTTATATTACCTATATTATTTATATTTTGCACCTTATAAAGTTTTTTTAAAAGTTTTTTTACTCCCGCCCATGAAGTAATGTCACTTCCTGTTTGCAGCAACAACACTTCCTGTGTGATGGTGATCATCAGGTCGTGGATTGGGTTGCAGATAAGGCAGTTGTGGTTTGGGTAGTGGGCCAGGGGGTCCAGGTCTCAAAAATTGGTTCCGTGCAGTACTTTAGTCTTCAGTCCGGACAAAAATATTTAGCATTTGCCCGCTGCTTTGTGCTATAGTAAATCCACCTCATGCCCATGAACAGAGATGCTAAGGCACCACAGTTACAGTCACAGTGTCAGAATAGTGCCTGTAGCAAGGGTATTGTGAATTAATGGGTTTGTGCCGGTAACCATACCCATTAACCTGCTTTTCACTGATGCTTTTTATAAACCTTGGGAAATGGCAGGGATCACAGAGATTAAACGTCTCCAATGTCCATTGTCTTATCACATTGTCAGCTGAATTCTGCTCTCAGAGCTATTTCTGTTTCAAGGTATTTGAATATTAAATTGAAATGAATGTTCAGAATCTAATGTCATTTAATTGTATGTTGAAATGGCCATACACTGGGTGCCCTTTATTGTATCTGTTAGGAGTTGGTGAGTTTCAAACCCTTGAGTGAAGGTTGTGTTGCCAGTGCACTTCCCTGCTGAACCACCAGAGGCTTTTGGTACAGGGAGCAGCTAATAGTCACCTTAACCATATCCTCCCTTCCTTGTCTCCACATCTAATTTCATTAAGACAAGGTGCCAACAATCTTATCATCACAACCCTTTATATGCCAGTGCCTTCCTGCCAGCTATTGCTGGATCACTGACTGATGTCTTGTGTTCTATCTCCCTTGTGCCTGAGCTCCTGATTTGCCCTGGTCCTGCTTTTTCCTCAGTCCTGTTACCCATCCTTTATATCAGATCTCCTGGTTTTGACCCCTGGCCTGTTTCCATAGACTTGTATTGCCTGCTGCCTGTCAAGACATATGGCCTGTTTATACAGACTTCAGCTTGCTGCCTGCCCCGACCTCTGACTTGTTATTTGGACTTGTCTTCATGTTGTATCCTCTATTCCTTCACTCGGATTTGATTTTCATTTGCCTTCTTCTTCATCCTTGTCATCTGTTGAAGCTTCTCATTAAACCAAGTTCCAGGCACATTTAGGTATTTCTGCTTCATATAAACACCAAACATGTAGACATCATGTTACCAAGCACTTAGGCTCCTACCCACTCCTACCCACAAGTCCCAACGCTTCTGAAGAAGTGACATGTAGTCACGAAACGCGTCAAGCTAGACTCTTTGTTATGCTTTTAACAATGGAAACAATAAAGAATCATTTTTAACCAGAGAAGACACAGTGCTCCGTCTAACCTTTCTTGTTTTGCTGCTAAAGTTCGCCTGGATCGGGGGCGTTTGGAGGCGTAGTAGCACAGGTGTCTGATACATGGGTTACTATCCTGGTGAGTGCTCCCCTTATTCTTTTGTAAAGCAGTATCTGACTGCAGTCTGAATGGACAGATATAATGTGATTTGACAATTCATGGTGGATGTCTAAATAACATTGTTCCTTTCATGGATGGATGTGACAGATAAGCATGGGAAAAGGTTTACAAGACAGGGAGGCCACCATAATGGCTAATGGCTCTCTAGTTTTAAATGTGACAGTGGCACTGGAGTCTTAGGGGAAAAACCGCCAGTGTGAAGTGCTTATTTGTGTATCTTATATATTTGAAATGCTGGACTTCCAGTGCTTAAGTCTGTACCTTGCCATTGGAAAAGCTGCTAAAATCAAGTCTGAGATGTCTACTCTTCACAGCAAAGGCCTATTCAGCTGTCTTCCTAGTGATGGGAGTCCACCAGGCATGGGCGGCCTAGTTACTACTCCTTATGCATTGCAACAGTCTCCTCCCCAGCATGCCTAGCTATCTGAGTACTGTAGCTAGTCTGGTACTAATACTTTGTGGTAATCTCCCCAGGTTCCTCTGCTGGAAGTCTTTCTTCCCCTGCTGGCTTCAGTATTTCTATAGTTACCTGAATAATCCATCTCTGCTGGCCTTTCCCTAACTTCCTAAATGTTTCATCATGTTTTATACTCACAGATATCCCGTGTGTTGACCCAGGACAGTTACCTACAGTCTGTTTCATCCCGCTTGATGCTCACCTTAAGCCTGTGACATTGCCAGGCTTTATTGTATTGCCCTGACATATATAGAATGCCCTCTTGTCCTTATTTTCCATTTATCTATAAAAATGTCTTACCTCTTCAACTTTGCAGGGGATAGGTCAATGCACAGAAATGGTGGGGTAAAAATCAATACCTTATTCAGATGTTCATAATGAATACATGGGGGGGTGATTCCGTTGTAGAGCTCGGAACACAAACATGTTCTGCTTTCTGCACAAATCTGCTCTCACGTCTATGAATAAACATTTCCTACGTACAGAATCCCCCGTGTGTATGCATTATGAACACTTGCATAAAGTATTGATTTTCAATCACTGGCGCTGAGCACTGAGCTCTTCTAGCGAACTATTTCTGCATTGTTTGAGGGAAAGGAAACAGATATTGTGTTATCAGATGCCATAAAATTCACACATTTATCTAGAGTACTCACTGCATAGAACTGATGTGCTCTTGTGATTGTACCAGTTTTAGGCAGTCAGTATTTTACTAGTCGATCTCTGCACAGATCTGCTTCATTGTCTAACATATAAATATATGGTCAGGGTTTTAATAAATGGGATTTTTGTTTGCGAGTGTTCTTCAGGACATTGGGGTATTTGCATATTCCCAGCTCAGACAGGTAAAACTCAAGTGACCCAGGGGCTAAAATGAGAACGGGAACCTACATTTTATAGAGTGTTGTGTTAAGGAGTTGGGTAACCTGGTGGCACAATAGATTAGGGGAAAGTTATAAAAGGCAGATAAGATACTGCTTGCTCTTTGAGGGGACAGGCCTCAGGCTCCCTGGCATTATTTTCTTTTCCTTCGCATCAGCATGAGAGGTACCAAGGAGAATATTTAGTCAGGTTAGGTAGGGATAGGTTAGATTTGTGGAACTCACTGTAGGCGGTAAAAATTAGGGGTAGGTTAGCCAAGTAACTGATGCTCCATTGAGAATGCAGTACCTCACCAGCAGTACCTCACCAAGGGACCAGTGTCCCAGTAGTACCTCACCAAGGGACCAGTGTCCCAGCAGTACCTCACCAAGGGACCAGTGTCCCAGCAGTACCTCACCAAGGGACCAGTGTCCCAGCAGTACCTCACCAAGGGACCAGTGTCCCAGCAGTACCTCACCAAGGGACCAGTGTCCCAGCAGTACCTCACCAAGGGACCAGTGCTCCAGCAGTACCTCACCAAGGGACCAGTGCTCCAGCAGTACCTCACCAAGGGACCAGTGTCCCAGCAGTACCTCACCAAGGGACCAGTGTCCCAGCAGTACCTCACCAAGGGACCAGTGTCCCAGCAGTACCTCACCAAGGGACCAGTGTCCCAGCAGTACCTCTCCAAGGGACCAGTCAGCAGTACCTCTCAGACCAGTTCAGTACCTCACCAAGGGACCAGTGTCCCAGCAGTACCTCACCAAGGGACCAGTGTCCCAGCAGTACCTCACCAAGGGACCAGTGTCCCAGCAGTACCTCACCAAGGGACCAGTGTCCCAGCAGTACCTCACCAAGGGACCAGTGTTCCAGCAGTACCTCACCAAGGGACCAGTGTCCCAGCAGTACCTCTCCAAGGGACCAGTGTTCCAGCAGTACCTCACCAAGGGACCAGTGTCCCAGCAGTACCTCACCAAGGGACCAGTGTCCCAGCAGTACCTCACCAAGGGACCAGTGTCCCAGCAGTACCTCACCAAGGGACCAGTGTCCCAGCAGTACCTCACCAAGGGACCAGTGTCCCAGCAGTACCTCACCAAGGGACCAGTGTTCCAGCAGTTCCTCACCAAGGGACCAGTGTCCCAGCAGTACCTCACCAAGGGACCAGTGTCCCAGCAATACCTCACCAAGGGACCAGTGTCCCAGCAGTACCTCACCAAGAGACCAGTGTTCCAGCAGTCCCTCACCAAGGGACCAGTGCCCCAGCAGCTTAGTGCTCAGTGTCAGTGATTGAAAGTGTCAATATACAAGTTCTGGAGATAAAGAATATGCGCCAGTGATTCTTAATCATGTACAGGATTTATTATCAGTAGTAGAAGTTACTGCCTTGGGTACAACAAAGAGAGGGACAATAATAATTGAGTGGTTAAGTAACATTCATGCAAGTACAGAGGATCATGTATCATTGCCCATACTAGATAGAACTAGCAAGTGCTTATGGTACCTTAGGTGGACCAGGTCTCCTCTAGTGGAATCCTCTCAGTAAAGTAGCCTTATCTAGCTGAGTCTCCCTACACTAAGGCAAGGAGACCTACCCCCAACTATTTCTTCTCAGTGGAGCAGATTCTGTCCTTGCTATGTAGTCAGTCTAACTCATAGCTCTCAAGTATGTGTGAAGACAGAAATCTACTATTCACTAACTTGAACTTACAGGGTTTCTGTTCCTAAACTTATCAAAGTTTCGGGTTACCATAGGTTTTCCTTGGTCTCTTTTACTGATGCTTAACACCCTCTCAGGTAGATCCACCTTCTACGATGGAGCCCATGATGAAAGAAAGAGCCATATGCCCAATCCTACAGTCGCTAGATTCCTAGAAAACCTTTCTCTTACAGGGCACAGGTGACACAAAGGAGACTTTCGGACCCAGTAGGGGAATTGACCCCTTCACTCATTATTGCTTCTCCCAGGTCAGTTGAGCTTTGTCCAAGCTGCCTGGTTTTACCTGCTGTTTCTGCACACTGCAGCATAGTTACTGTATACTGTATGTAGAGAAACAGGAGGCTTATCGGTATTTTCATTGTTTTCGCATACAAAACACATCTATTAGCGGACTAATTAACTGGGATTTGCTTGGTCCCACGCAAGGAGGCCCAGAGTTCCTCCTGGCTGATATGCTTATTATAATCTAACCAACATGAGGGACTTTCCTTCTGCCAGCATTGTTAGCATTGCCTACAGTGTAATTTCATTTTAGATTTTCAGTTCAGTTCATTATGTGCTCAAATAAAGATTTTTCCTTGCATGGTCTCTTTATTGAAGAAACATGATGCATCACATTATTCTATCTACATTTGCTAAATAACAATAGAGTGGGAAAGGATTTTCAATGGAGACAATAATACTTGTCATGTGACAACATAATACTTGTCACACCCTTTCCTGGCTTTATGTTGCTTCTGGGATATTGCCTTGATTTTTTTCATAGCATAAACTTAAACCCTAAAATACTTATTCTGCACCAACTGTAGTCTGTGACCTTTATTTTTCCAATATAAAATCTACTTTTTTCACAGTGAAAGAGTTAACGCCTTTTTTAAAAAACAAAAAATAAACTGGTAAAGGTCATTTTCATTAAATTGACCAGTTGACCGTGGCCATCATTGTATAATCAGTATAAGTATAACCAATTATGGATATTTTTCTGTGTAGCGGATAAGTTAACAGCATAGTCCCTATTAATAAAGAAGTGACCTAGTTCTTTGAAGTTGCTTTTGATTTAATAAGGGAATGTAAACCTATAAATGAGCTTTTAGTATGTTATACATGGCTCTGGTCTGGCAGATTTTCACCTATTCTCCTTTCTGTATTTTGTATGACTTGATTAGCCCTAAGCAGTAGGTCTGAGCATTATCTCTTGTCTGAATCATTGATAATGGGGGGTGAAAGGATTTGCACAGTTATTTTTTCAGCTGGAACAATTGTTGTGGATCGGGAAATAATGGCAATAATAATGATTCATTAACATATAACATTTTCTCATCACTAACTAACATGAAATACCTGTCTAACCAAAAAGACAAAAACTCTTAAGTCAAGTGGCTCAGGGAAGTTATAATGGTTGTTATTCCTGGCATATTTATTGTTCACATCCTAACGCTGGGTGTCCTATTCACCAGCTAAATTGCCAAAACATAACATGACCATGCTTGAAAGGGGGTCCCCAATGTACCACAAAGGAGGCTACCACTGAATTCTAACCTCCCCAACTGATCAATTTTTTTCACTGAACCACCACACCTTGATTGTTACTCTTAACTACCCCTCCTAACCTACCCCCTGGTAGCTTTTCAAACCAGAACACAAACAACGGCAGGAGGGTAGAAATTTTCTCCTGTTCTCCTCCTAAGACAACACTTCTGCCCCCTTGTTCATCCACCAACCTGCTGCCTGAAGTATTTACAAATGCTTTGTGTAGCAGTATTACAATATCACAAATTTACCAGTCATATATCTGCTGATAAATCTGTAAGGGTTGCAACCCTACCTATAATCCCTCCCTTCCCTGACTCTTTCTGCGGCAGACCACTTCCATTTAAATAAAGGCCAGCCTCTTCCTCACCCATTATCTCCACCCATTCCCCCACCCCATTCGTCCATTCCTCTGCCTAGCCCGCCCATTTCCCCACCCCCAAGTGACATCACTGCCCACCCCCAACCTAACAGCCAGCATTTATAGCAAAAAAAAAGGTGGCAGCCCTAACTGGAGCAGCACCAGGCAAAAAGCAAGAGCTAGGGGATAGCCACAAGGTGCAAGCTACAGGAGCTAATGCTCTGGTAAGAAAGTGAGGTAACAGACTGGTTTATAGGGGGCAGAATCAGCTTTGATTGACCCTATCTGAACAATACGGCTGCTGAGGTGAGATTGGAGAGGTAAGTGAACAAATGAGAGACAAGTGTAACCAGAAGGTCCCTGGCTCGACTCCCAGCAGAGCCTTCCACCATCAACCACAGGTTATACCCAACAAGCAGTGTTTCATCTGCATTCAGAGGTGCAGCTGGTAGTGTAGGTCTCTGTAGGATAGAATGGGGTATTGTATGGTGGGACACATAAAAAATTCATCTCATGTGATTGCATGACCCAACGTCCATGTGTAAGAGCCCATAAGATTATTTAGGGGGTGAAATGATTACATTAAGAAGGGGCAAATTTGCTGATCTGCAGCATCTCATCACTCCCCAACCCATTATCAAAACCCAAAAAACTATCCTCCCCCCCAGCATGCACAGAGTTTGGACAAGTCCCACAAAGGAATTTTATTAAATATGGCTGGGGAAAATCATACATAATGTTCTTTCCTTAATATTCCGAAGAACACGGTCCTGAAACATAAGCTTTCATTCGAGAGTGAATAGTGGAGTGTAATAAGCTTTCTCTTCTGACACTGCAATTTAAAAAAGCAAATATATATTTTAGGCTGAACATTTTATCAGTGTGTAAGGATGGAATTGATTAATAACAGGGTGTCCTATCTAACCATGGCAGCCATTGTTTTATCTATCAATCCAAACATAATAATAAATCACAGGGCGTTGGGAAGCCGATATGGCATTCTAATGGAAGTAATGCAGGCAGATTTTATCTGCACACCTAACTCTCCAAATACGAGCACATTCACAAGGACTTGTAGCTCTCGACTATAAAAAGAAAGTATATCCAGCTTTGGCCGGTATAATGTCTGATAACGTTTTTATTTGGCATTTTATGGATTGATCGGTATTTCGGTGATTACGGCGAAAATAAGGAATTATCTGCATTGCTCATTTTTTAGAGAAAAGGATAATGTGACCTAGTAAAGTTTCCTGACCTTCAGAATAAACCTCGCCGGTAGTTTCATGCTAAATATAACTGGATTTCGATTTCCCCCCTGCTCAAGGTCACCATAAAAAAGGCAAAGTGATCTGAGCCTACATAG
The DNA here is from genome assembly GCF_000004195.4 of Xenopus tropicalis. Classification (NCBI taxonomy): domain Eukaryota; kingdom Metazoa; phylum Chordata; class Amphibia; order Anura; family Pipidae; genus Xenopus; species Xenopus tropicalis. The sequence goes on from NC_030678.2 coordinate 18,859,685, forward strand.
GTTGAAATCAAATATTTAAAGCTGTGGAATAAATATTGTTAAGAGGATTCTAAATTATTGATGTTATTGATGTAAATAAGGAATATGTGGACGGAATACCGCAGCCCATGTTGGCGTCTTTCTAATGAACCGCCGTACCCATCATCCCCTATCAGCTTTCATTTGTGGCTCTGCTTGAAGTACATGTAGAAAGGCAGACCTGTCCCTTTAGGCCTGAAAAAAACAGTGTAATTCCCTCATTTTAACGTGTTAGGGAATGTGTTACAAACATAGGTATCCCACTACATCAGTGCAGTTACCTATAGCAACCAGTTAGGTTTAGCTTTTATTTTCTAATTTGTAGTAGATTGATCAAAGTTAATTATTGGTTGGTTTCTACTGACAACTGCACTTGTACAATTTAGCACTTATGTTAATGGTAAATGGGCCTTATGTTATGGTAAATGGGGCTGCATGGCTTTTGCCCTAGAAGGTAAGTGTATCTCTAATTAGAATGATGGGTTGCTCACATTCTGTATTACCTTTAGATGGGAAACCTTAAACTTGACTGGACAAATCGTAGTGTTACATGGGATTCTTTCTTTGGTGGCCCATAACTGTACTGATGGAGAAGGGTTACCCATACTGATTGCACACATACAGAACTTCACAATTCCAGTGGTTCTTCAAAGAAATGAGGACTCCTCATTTGCTGGATGTAACTTTGGTGGTACTGCTCAGATGGCACAATCACTCACTTCATAGATACTTTAGACAATGTCACTTGCTTAATGATGTTACACAGGAATAATGTTGGCAATAACCCAGGGGTAATACTCACTTATTGTCGATCTAGCCCCCAGTGCTAGCAGATGTTCACAGTGGTGCCTTACACCAGGAACCTTGTATTTATGAGCCTAACCAACTGTATTGGTGGGTACTAACCCTTCTGGACACTTCGTTGGATCCTCAGGCTCTTCTGGCACCACCTGCCCAGTATTGAGGTCTGAAGATACTGAGCACTGGATGACTTACAGAGCTGCCAGCAAAATATTTTGACCCAGAATGGGAAATAGCTCCCCCTTCCAACTGTAATACAGGACCCTTAACTTATATACGGGACTGTTTGAAGTAAAGCTAAGCAAATCTTTTACCCTCCTATATTAGTATACTTCAGCAACTCTTTGTACTTATCAACCACCTATGGAACACAAGGTGATCTTCCAGTGGATGGACTAATTTACCCACTGATTCTTATCTTGTATCCAACCATTTTCATTTCCTGCTTTGGAATACATAAAGCAGTGATCCGCAACCAGTGGCTCAGGGGAAACATGTTGCTCCCCAACCCCTTGGATGTTGCTCTCAGTGCCCCCAAACCAGGGAGTTATTTTTGAATTCCTGACTTGGGGGCAAGTTTTGGTTGAATAAAAACAAGATTTCCTACCAAATAAAGCCCCCTGTAAGCTGATGAACTTTTATGGTGCTTGTGTTGCTCTCCAAGTCTTTTTAAATTTGACTGTGGCTCACGAGTAAGAAAGGTTGGGGACTTCTGACATAAAGGGTCATTTACAAAGTGCAAAGGGCAAAAAACAGGCACAAACCTTCATCAATTTTTAGCCTTCCTTCCACTTTTCTAAAGTGCCGCCTGTCTCTGCTTTCAGAGCATATAGACTTTTCAGTGCTCCAAAAACACAGAAGTGCCTGCATTTATCAGTGCTGAATTTGTGAGGGGTAAGTGGGGGGTACAGAGGAGCCCCTCTCCCTATTAGTACTGAATGTCCTTGTGCCTACTGTGAGACTGCTGAGTTCTGCATTGGCTTTTCTAATACACTCATTCAGTCTTGGTCCTTTCTCCAACCTCAGGTCCTTTTATTGAGTGTAGGAGGTACCACTCCCCATCAATCCGAATCCAACCATTCCAACAAAGTTCTGCCTCTAGAAATATGGCTTATAGTCCAGAAAATATACCAGTGCAGTTGGTAGAACTATATTTAGACAGAGACAGCTCAAATTGCCTAGCTTGTAGGAAATATGGCCCCCCGCCATACCCATATTATGTCATTTCCACTGTGAAAAAAAGGATTCTTGCTGCAATAATAAACTGCTATTTTATTTCTTCAAGACGGCCATTACAAGTGATGAGATTAGCTCTTCATTCTATGGGAGACGACAATGGAGGTGTAAACTTTCATTATACTTCTTTGGTGTAAGTGCTTAGAAATAAAAACACGTTCCCAGTGAAGAATGTAATAACAGCCGCTGCAGCCTATACATCCAACGATCTAAAAGCTGCTTTAAAGTAGGTAATTGCAGTTCTCCTCCAAGGGATTGAGCAACTACTGCTTTCTTCATTATTTTGTTTGCTCGAGTCCTTTATAATGAAGGACCTATCACAAACCATATGTTTCAGCAAAGATCTCTCTTCCATCACTTTAATCATGAAGGAGCAAAGAAGTTAATTTTTGTTTCTTCTAGTCGACACCCGGTGCCCAAAGTTGAGCAACTTCATTCCACCCTTCAATTACACGGAGCGCTTGATTTTGTACCTATTTAATTGCATAGAAACAGCCATTACGGAATATTTCTAGATGTTATTTAATAACCGGCTGGAGACAGGTAACATGCTCAGTGAATAGAACAAATAACACAGGAAAGACTGAAACGTCAAAATGCATTTCTGCCTGCTGAGCAATTTGTCTTGCTCGTGTCAATAAGGCAGACAGTTTGGGTCAAAACAATATAATTAAAATCAAGCTTAAAGGAGGCATGAGTTTGTGTAAGCCAAAAATAGAACAAAATTGCCAAAAGGCCAGGATGTAATTTGACTGCCATGCTGTAACCTGCATACACTGTGAACTTGTAAGTAAGTCAAAATAATGTTCTCAGGAATACAGTAACTAAGCAAAATATAAATAAACTGAAATACCTGTTAGGTGAAATATGGTGCCTATAGTAGCAGTGGGATAATAGCCTCTGGGAAGGGACTGGGGCTGTGGGATAGCAGGTATAGTAGGGAGAGATGGTGCCTATAGTAGCAGTGGGATAATAGCCTCTGAGAAGGGACTGTGGCTGTGGGATAGCAGGTATAGTAGGGAGAGATGGTGCCTATAGTAGCAGTGGGGGGATAATAGCCTCTGGGAAGGGACTGGGGCTGTGGGATAGCAGGTATAGTAGGGAGAGATGGTGCCTATAGTAGCAGTGGGGGGATAATAGCCTCTGGGAAGGGATTGGGGCTGTGGGATAGCAGGTATAGTAGGGAGAGATGGTGCCTATAGTAGCAGTGGGGGGATAATAGCCTCTGGGAAGGGACTGGGGCTGTGGGATAGCAGGTATAGTAGGGAGAGATGGTGCCTATAGTAAGCAGTGGGGGGATAATAGCTCTGGGAAGGGACTGTGGCTGTGGGATAGCAGGTATAGTAGGGAGAGATGGTGCCTATAGTAGCAGTGGGGGGATAATAGCTCTGGGAAGGGACTGTGGCTGTGGGATAGCAGGTATAGTAGGGAGAGATGGTGCCTATAGTAGCAGTGGGGGATAATAGCCTCTGGGAAGGGACTGTGGCTGTGGGATAGCAGGTATAGTAGGGAGAGATGGTGCCTATAGTAGCAGTGGGGAGATAATAGCCTCTGGGAAGGGACTGGGGCTGTGGGATAGCAGGTATAGTAGGGAGAGATGGTGCCTATAGTAGCAGTGGGGATAATAGCCTCTGGGAAGGGACTGTGGCTGTGGGATAGCAGGTATAGTAGGGAGAGATGGTGCCTATAGTAGCAGTGGGATAATAGCCTCTGGGAAGGGACTGGGGCTGTGGGATAGCAGGTATAGTAGGGAGAGATGGTGCCTATAGTAGCAGTGGGGGATAATAGCCTCTGGGAAGGGACTGTGGCTGTGGGATAGCAGGTATAGTAGGGAGAGGTGGTGCCTATAGTAGCAGTGGGGGGATAATAGCCTCTGGGAAGGGACTGTGGCTGTGGGATAGCAGGTATAGTAGGGAGAGGTGGTGCCTATAGTAGCAGTGGGGGGATAATAGCCTCTGGGAAGGGACTGGGGCTGTGGGATAGCAGGTATAGTAGGGAGAGATGGTGCCTATAGTAGCAGTGGGGGGATAATAGCCTCTGGGAAGGGACTGGGGCTGTGGGATAGCATGTATAGTAGGGAGAGATGGTGCCTATAGTAGCAGTGGGGGGATAATAGCCTCTGGGAAGGGACTGTTGCTGTGGGATAGCAGGTATAGTAGGGAGAGATGGTGCCTATAGTAGCAGTGGGGGGATAATAGCCTCTGGGAAGGGACTGGGGCTGTGGGATAGCAGGTATAGTAGGGAGAGGGGGTGCCTATAGTAGCAGTGGGGGGATAATAGCCTCTGGGAAGGGACTGGGGCTGTGGGATAGCAGGTATAGTAGGGAGAGATGGTGCCTATAGTAGCAGTGGGGGGATAATAGCCTCTGGGAAGGGACTGTGGCTGTGGGATAGCAGGTATAGTAGGGAGAGATGGTGCCTATAGTAGCAGTGGGGGGATAATAGCCTCTGGGAAGGGACTGGAGCTGTGGGATAGCAGGTATAGTAGGGAGAGATGGTGCCTATAGTAGCAGTGGGATAATAGCCTCTGGGAAGGGACTGGGGCTGTGGGATAGCAGGTATAGTAGGGAGAGACAGGCGGCAAAGTAGTCAGCCAGATCTGCAGGGGAACAGGGGGCTTTTTACATTAAAAATCATGAAAAGGCTGCGTATTGTTTGTTTAAAGTTTACTTCAAAAATCTTAAGTTGTGTTTGGGTGCAGTTGCCCTTTAATAAATAGTTTACCAGCTGTATAAATACAGTTCAGACACCCCAGTGGCAGTGTAAGAGGTTCGTTAATAATCCAAACCCGCAGGTTTTGGGGTATCGGGAGCCCCTGTTACAGTGTGACAAATAGGAGAAAAATGGGAAAAAAGTCTGGTTGGCATCAGTATTCCTTGGTTGTGCCAGTATGAAATTAGTGTTCAGTGTAATGTAAACAAGCTGAAATGTAACAGAAATATCCCGTGGATATAGTCTGCGAATATTACCTCACTGAGGAGAAATATACAAGCCATTAGCATGTCCCCTTAGCTGTTCTGTCAATTAATTTGTGTGTTTTTGTGCCTGTGATGTTCCCTCTAACAGGGCAATTCAGGAATGTTCGCATCCGTGTACGGACATGTTAATGCATAATTTAGCTAGCTGAGTGGATCTAATGAGGCTGTAGAAATGATGCTAACGGAGTCTTGATACGGGAAATAAAATTCATATTGACAAAAAATATGAGCCAACAAAGTATTAGTCTAATGAACCATTCTTCATAAAGAGCTGTCTAGCAATAATTTGGATTCAGCTCTGAAGATGTGAACAATTAAAGTCAGTCTAGCTGCTGAGACGGAGATGCCGAGCCGACTGCCAACGCGCTAATGAGGACAAGTGGTTCTCTTCCTCGGCGTTTGCCTACCGGGGCGTTATATTTCCAGCTATTCCTCAGCAACTTTCCCACCTTATGGGGACTGCTTGTTAAATGAGGGGAATTTTTCTTAAATAGAGGTCAAAGCCCCAGAAGTGAGTAGATGGGCTCGCTCTACTGAACTCTACTTTGTGCTTGGAAAGAGTGGCTTCATTCTCATTTATTCTTAATAGCGCTAAGGACAGCTTGTTATAGGAAATTGCCTAAATATAAACTCTGTACAGGTATCGGACCCCTTATCCGGAAACCCATTATCCAGAAAGTTCAGAATTACGGAAAGGCCACCTCCCATAGACTCCATTTTAATCAAATAATTCACATTTTTAAAAATGATTTTCTTTTTCTCTGTAATAATAAAACAGTACCTGTACTTGATCCCAACTAAGATATAATTACCCCTTATTGGGGGCAGAACAGCCCTATTGGGTTTATTTAATGGTTAAATGATTCCCTTTTCTCTGTAATAATAAAACAGTACCTGTACTTGATCCCAACTAAGATATAATTACCCCTTATTGGGGGCAGAACAGCCCTATTGGGTTTATTTAATGGTTAAATGATTCCCTTTTCTCTGTAATAATAAAACAGTACCTGTACTTGATCCCAACTAAGATATAATTACCCCTTATTGGGGGCAGAACAGCCCTATTGGGTTTATTTAATGGTTAAATGATTCCCTTTTCTCTGTAATAATAAAACAGTACCTTGTACTTGATCCCAACTAATGAATCATTATTGGAGCCAAAACCATCCTATTGAGTTTAATTAATGTTTAAATATTTTTTTGAGTAGACTTAAGGTAGGAGGTCCAAATTACAGAAAGATCCCTTATCCGGAAAACTCTGGGTCCTGAGCATTAGAGTTGTAAACAAATATGTTTTTTTTGGGTTATCAATGATAACCCAGGTATAGGAACCCTTATCTGGAAACCCGTTATCCAAAAAGCTCCAAATTATAGGGAGGCTGTCTCCCATAGCGTCCATTTTAAATTAATCATTCAAAATTTTAAAAATGATTCCCTTCTTCTCTGTAATTATATAACAGTACCTGTACTTGATCCCAACTAAGATATAATTGCCCCTTATTGGGGGCAGAACAGTCCTATTGGGTTTATTTAATGGTTAAATGATTCCCTTTACTCTGTAATAATAAAACAGTACCTGTACTTGATCCGAACTAAGATATAATTACCCCTTATTGGGGGCAGAACAGTCCTATTGGGTTTATTTAATGGTTAAATGATTCCCTTTACTCTGTAATAATAAAACAGTACCTGTACTTGATCCGAACTAAGATATAATTACCCCTTATTGGGGGCAGAACAGCCCTATTGGGTTTATTTCATGGTTAAATGATTCCCTTTTCTCTGTAATAATAAAACAGTACCTGTACTTGATCCCAACTAAGATATAATTACCCCTTATTGGGGGCAGAACAGCCCTATTGGGTTTATTTAATGGTTAAATGATTCCCTTTTCTCTGTAATAATAAAACAGTACCTGTACTTGATCCCAACTAAGATATAATTACCCCTTATTGGGGGCAGAACAGCCCTATTGGGTTTATTTAATGGTTAAATGATTCCCTTTTCTCTGTAATAATAAAACAGTACCTGTACTTGATCCCAACTAAGATATAATTACCCCTTATTGGGGGCAATAATGTTAAAATTATTTTTTAGCAGACTTAATGTGCAATGATCTAAATTACGGAAAGATCCACTCTCCGGAAAACTCCAGGTCCAGGTCCCGGTGGGCATCAAAGCCCCCTTTTTGCCATTGTCCCTAATGCTGTCCACCATGACAGCTTCTGGGTAGCCATACTGCTCCGGAATACTGCTTTCCCATGGTGGTGTTGAAGTAAGCAATTATTTAATTAATGGGGTGCTTAAGAATGCATAGTGGGAACCTACCAACTAGAAGAAGCAGAACAAAACAAAACCATTTGAATAAAAAAAAACTTTTTTTCTGTTGCCTTCCACTTTGGAATTAAACATTTCTGTATTTGTAGGGTCCAACTTACTCTTACAACCAAGAAGTGCATTTAATAAAAGACTGGAAGATGGAAAGAGCCTCAGTATAAAGATAAGTATACAGAGTGCAAAATGCAATTTCAGGTGCAAATCACTATGTTTTACATGGGAAGGCTGTTTTCCCTGCAATTCCAGTGTATTTCTAGTCCACATGGTGAGTTGCTGTAATTGTGCCCTATCATTCAAAACAAATGCCCTATAGCCTTTTGATTGCCCGGCATCACCGGCCTCTGGAGCCAGAAAACATTTTATATTTCAAGTTTGAGAGACTGAATAGGAGTCAAACAACTCAAAAAACAATGGTTTCTGTTTATAAAGTGTTGAAATAATAACTGTGCTACTTTGCCACACTTTCCTTCAAACCTGGCAATGTCTATTTATAAACCGTTACAACATTTTTTAAGGGATGTCAAAGTCATTCCTGATATAGCAAAGCACAGTCAAGTGAATCTCATATTGGCCATACACTATAAGTTTGCTCATTTGGCGAGGTCTCCAAAAGAGCAGATCTTTCTTCCAATATGCCCATCTAAGGTGGAGATATCAGGCTAATTTGATAGTTTGGCCCTAGGACCAAGTAATTGAATTACAGTGATCCCCAACCAGTGGCTCAGGGGCAACATGTTGCTCCCCAACCCCTTGGGTGTTGCTCTCAGTGCCCCCAAACCAGGGAGTTTTTTTTCAATTCCTGACTTGGGGGCAAGTTTTGGTTGAATAAAAACAAGATTTCCTACCAAATAAAGCCCCTGTAAGTTGATAGGGTGCATAGAGGCTCCCTAATAGCCAATCTTAGCCTTTATTTGGCTCCTCCATGAACTTTTATGGTGCTTGTGTTGCTCCCCAAGTCTTTTTACATTTGACTGTGGCTCACCAGTAAGAAAGGTTGTGGACCCCTGAATTACAGGGGCGGGACTAAGAGCCAATGCAGCAACTGTCTGATTTTGGGCCAGATGTTGGTCCAGTAGGTCCATTGGATTAGGCAGATAAGCTGCCCAATCAACAGCTTAAATCTGCCCATGTCCAAGCACAGAAACAAATATGAGAAAACTTTGTATTTGTAACAAAAACATTTTGGTTGAATGGTGAATGTCCCCCAAAACAACCCCAAATATACAGATTATTTTCGTAGCTCCAGATCACAGTCACTAAAATTCTACATTTCAGTCTATCCCATCGAATGAATGATTGAATCCAGAGTTGGCGAAATCCACCAGCGGGCGCTAGAGGAGAGCCATCAATACGTATTCACTTCTGTTTGTTTTTATGGCCTTTATAAATTTCAGCCTGTCACCGCGGCACCCGAAACCGAGAACCGTTTTATCAAACCGTGTCTAAATTAAAATCTTGTCAGTGACCTAGCATGTAAAAGAAGCATGTTAAGATGTAATCTGGCATTATAAAATTAGCTTCTCATTACACATTCAAATGAAATGATTGGATCCCAACTGCCATTAATAGTACCATTCATCTGCCAGAAATATCTTAATGAAATCATGCAAAGTTCCAAGAAGAGCCCTTCAAAGCGTGTTAAATTACATCTGATTTAATTACAATATGGTTAATGCAAGTTTAAAGAAATCTACAGAACATCTTGTCTCTTTCAATCATCTATCCAAAATATTTATATGACCATTTTTTTTTATATTGCAAATGTAATTATTCTCAGTTAATAAGGATTTCTTGTTATCAGGCGTCTAGGAAATGCATGGAAATTAGAGTTTACCAGATGAGCAATATAAAAATGAATCATCCCAAGTCGTTGGCAGAAAAAATATTTTAGAAACTCTTTACTGTTTGTAGGAGGGCAAGATGTAGAGGATTCGCCTTGATTCTACAGGGCCAGGGTGTACCCCACTGTAACCAGGGCTGCAATAAGGATATAGTGTACCCCACTGTAACAAGGGCTGCAATAAGGCTTTAGTGTACCCCACTGTAACCAGGGCTGCAATAAGGCTATAGTGTACCCCACTGTAACCAGGGCTGCAATAAGGCTTTAGTGTACCCCACTGTAACCAGGGCTGCAATAAGGCTATAGTGTACCCCACTGTAACCAGGGCTGCAATAAGGCTATAGTGTACCCCACTGTAACCAGGGCTGCAATAATGCTATAGTGTACCCCACTGTAACCTGGGCTGCAATAAGGCTATAGTGTACCCCACTGTAACCAGGGCTGCAATAAGGCTATAGTGTACCCCACTGTAACCAGGGCTGCAATAAGGCTATAATGTACCCCACAGTAACCAGGGCTGCAATAAGGCTATAGTGTACCCCACTGTAACCAGGGCTGCAATAAGGCTATAGTGTACCCCACTGTAACCAGGGCTGCAATAAGGCTATAGCGTACTCCACTGTAACCAGGGCTGCAATAAGGGAATAGTGTACCCCACTGTAACCAGGGCTGCAATAAGGCTATAATGTACTCCACTGTAACCAGGGCTGCAATAAGGCTATAGTGTACCCCACTGTAACCAGGGCTGCAATAAGGACATAGTGTACCCCACTGTAACCAGGGCTGCAATAAGGGAATAGTGTACCCCACTGTAACCAGGGCTGCAATAAGGCTATAGTGTACCCCACTGTAACCAGGGCTGCAATAAGGCTATAGTGTACCCCACTGTAACCAGGGCTGCAATAAGGGAATAGTGTACCCCACTGTAACCAGGGCTGCAATAAGGCTATAGTGTACCCCACTGTAACCAGGGCTGCAATAAGGCTATAGTGTACCCCACTGTAACCAGGGCTGCAATAAGGGAATAGTGTACCCCACTGTAACCAGGGCTGCAATAAGGCTATAGTGTACCCCACTGTAACCAGGGCTGCAATAAGGGAATAGTGTACCCCACTGTAACCAGGGCTGCAATAAGGCTATAGTGTACCCCACTGTAACCAGGGCTGCAATAAGGGAATAGTGTACCCCACTGTAACCAGAGCTGCAATAAGGGAATAGTGTACCCCACTGTAACCAGGGCTGCAATAAGGGAATAGTGTACCCCACTGTAACCAGGGCTGCAATAAGGCTATAGTGTACCCCACTGTAACCAGGGCTGCAATAAGGGAATAGTGTACCCCACTGTAACCAGGGATGCAATAAGGCTATAGTGTACCCCACTGTAACCAGGGCTGCAATAAGGCTATAGTGTACCCCACTGTAACCAGGGCTGCAATAAGTCTATAGTGTACCCCACTGTAACCAGGGCTGCAATAAGGCTATAGTGTACCCCACTGTAACCTGGGCTGCAATAAGGGAATAGTGTACCCCACTGTAACCAGGGCTGCAATAAGTCTATAGTGTACCCCACTGTAACCAGGGCTGCAATAAGTCTATAGTGTACCCCATTGTAACCAGGGCTGCAATAAGGCTATAGTGTACCCCACTGTAACCAGGGCTGCAATAAGGCTATAGTGTACCCCACTGTAACCAGGGCTGCAATAAGTCTATAGTGTAACCCACTGTAACCAGGGCTGCAATAAGTCTATAGTGTACCCCACTGTAACCAGGGCTGCAATAAGGCTATAGTGTACCCACTGTAACCAGGGCTGCAATAAGGCTATAGTGTACCCCACTGTAACCAGGGCTGCAATAAGGGAATAGTGTACCCCACTGTAACCAGGGCTGCAATAAGTCTATAGTGTACCCCACTGTAACCAGGGCTGCAATAAGGCTATAGTGTACCCCACTGTAACCAGGGCTGCAATAAGGCTATAGTGCACCCCACTGTAACCAGGGCTGCAATAAGGCTATAGTGTACCCCACTGTAACCAGAGCTGCAATAAGGCTATAGTGTACCCCACTGTAACCAGGGCTGCAATAAGGGTATAGTGTACCCCACTGTAACCAGGGCTGCAATAAGGCTATAGTGTACCCCACTGTAACCAGGGCTGCAATAAGGCTATAGTGTACCCCACTGTAACCAGGGCTGCAATAAGGCTATAGCGTACCCCACTGTAACCAGGGCTGCAATAAGGCTATAGCGTACCCCACTGTAACCAGGGCTGCAATAAGGCTATAGTGTACCCCACAGTAACCAGGGCTGCAATAAGGCTATAGTGTACCCCACTGTAACCAGGGCTGCAATAAGGCTATAGTGTACCCCACTGTAACCAGGGCTGCAATAAGTCTATAGTGTACCCCACTGTAACCAGGGCTCCAATAAGGCTATAGTGTACGCCACAGTAACCAGGGCTGCAATAAGGCTATAGTGTACCCCACTGTTACCAGGGCTGCAATAAGTCTATAGTGTACCCCACTGTAACCCGGGCTCATACAAGACCATGGTGAACCCCACAGTAAACAGGGCTTCTGCAAGACCTGGTGTACCCCACTGTAACCAGGGCTCTTACAAGACCCCGGTGTACCCCACAGTAACCAGGGCTCCAGTAAGACTATAGGGTACCCCACTGTAACCAGGGCTCCTACAAGACCATGGTGTACCCCACTGTAACCAGGGCTCCTACAAGACGATGGTTTACCCCACTGTAACCAGGGCTCCTACAAGACCATGGTGTACCCCACTGTAACCAGGGCTCCTACAAGACGATGGTTTACCCCACTGTAACCAGGGCTCCTACAAGACCATGGTGTACCCCACTGTAACCAGGGCTCCTACAAGACCATGGTGTACCCCACTGTAACCAGGGCTCCTACAAGACGATGGTTTACCCCACAGTAACCAGGGTTCCAATAAGACTATAGTGTACCCCACTGTAACCAGGGCTCCTAAAAGACCATGGTGAACCCCAAAGTAAACAGGGATCCTGCAAGTCCATGGTATATCCCACTGTAACCAGGGCTCCTACAAGACCATGGTGTACCCCACAGTAACCAGGACTCTCCTTCCCCAGTGTGATTAGATGGACCCAAATGTTTCAGGTTCCCATTACTATTGCACTGTAGAACTCTGTGACTACAAGGACAGAAAGACTATATAATTGGTATTTTCATGATTTAAGAGCTATTTCTGTACACAATTTAAGCTCAAAACTCAAAATCAATTTAGGGGGAGGGACATTTGATATGGAACTCCCAGAGACAAACTAACTTAATTTCTACCCCAGGCTGGTACATCTCTTCTATAAAAAGACACACTGGCCATGGTTACAGCAGAAGGCTATACTACTTTCTTGTGCACATATATAATATAGTTATTTAGGACTTACTGTATTGCACATGTGCCTAGCAAGGGGTACTTGGGAGAAGAGAAGAATATGGTGGCACATTGCTCAGCCGGAATATACCTCAGGCAAGTATTGCTGGGGTCCTGTCACCCTAAGAAATAATTGTAGATTCATTTCTATCAAGTTAATCAAGGCAGGTAGCCATTTTGTTAGTAAGGCAAGCTTTGTTTATGTGCCAAAATGGTGGACCTGATGCCTGTGCCTATACACAATCTACACAATAAGATGGTGCGGAGGGAAGGGGAAAGTGACAAGGGCAGTGACATCTATGAAGTGCTGAATGTAAAGTGAAAGTAATTGTCCGCCCTGCCTCTATACCTAAGGCACCCCTGCACCCCTGTAGTTGGAAGTATCTCTTCCCAACACGTCTCCTCTATCCACATAAAATCCATATAAGAGAGAGAGTCCCTTCCTATAAAACCAGCTTCCATTACATACATGAATGTTTATGAATACAAATTGTCATTTAATAGGAACAGCTTGCATTTTACTGTTTGTTATATATTAAATTGAACTTGGAAACAATCACAGATGTGTATGAATTTGTTTATACATTTACACGCCAAGGTAATTGTGGGTTCATTGAATTTTTTAGCCGCAGGTGGCAATTTCTGCTTGCCCTTAAGGCTAAAGGGAATGCAGCTAAAGGGATGGCAGAATAAAACAGGGCTCATTTAGGACTATGAGTGTAATGTGAATGAGCTATTTCAGCAAATCACTATGATTTTAACCCCATAATGCAGCATTTGTGCTCATAGTTTCAGCTTAATTACAGCCACATAAGAAGTCACACCTACTGCAACTGATGCATCAAAACAAACACAGTTGACCGCTGCACCTATTGGAACCCTGGAGCTATTGCCATGTTTAGGGTGTTCTGGTGCCTCTGGGAGACCCAAGAATTACCAAACAACCTGCTAAGCCAGTGATCCCCAACCAGTGGCTCTGGGGCAACATGTTGCTCCCCAACCCCTTGGATGTTGCTCTCAGTGCCCCCAAACCAGGGAGTTATTTTTGAATTCCTGACTTGGGGGCAAGTTTTGGTTGAATAAAAACAAGATTTCCTACCAAATAAAGCCCCTGTAAGCTGATAGGGTGCATAGAGGCCCCTAATAGCCAATCACAGCCCTTATTTGGCTCCTCCATGAACTTTTATGGTGCTTGTGTTGCTCCCCAAGTCTTTTTACATTTGACTGTGGCTCACAAGTAAGAAAGGTTGGGGATCCCTATGATATGGGAACCCTGGAATAATTGCCACGTTCTGTTTTTTTTGAGGGGCCCAAGAATGTAGAGAGTCCTTACTGATGTACAGTTCTTTATATGTTTGGGACACTGGCTAGCATACCAAAAAAATGTGAAAAAATTATGAGAAGCCTGATAAATTTAAGCATAGAAGGATGGGCCTGAGAGTGTACCATACAGAGTTAGTCAGAGTTGTACAGAGTCTTTTGATAGAGGACATAGACCTTTCTGATAAACCTTATTTAGTTTTTACTTTTCCTTCTCCTTTAAAGCGGACCTGTCACCCTAAAAAGTAACTCCAAATTCTTTTTCTATTGTGTTTGTCAAGCAAAATAAACTTCACTTACGCTACGTAATTAATATTAACCTTGTTTCTTTCAGTCTCGGAATTACACAATCACAGCAAGCAGGCAGGTACCATTTTGTGAACTATTATTAAGGCAAACTTTGTATCTCCCCAAAATCTTGTGTATGTGCCAGAATGGGGGGCCTGATGCACATGCCCATGCACTGGCTACACAGTTAGATGGTGAGGAGGGAGAGGGAAAGTGAGTGCTGAATGGAAAGTGAAAGTAATTGTCTGCCCCGCCTCTATGCCTAAGGCAATAGATGATTGTCATCTAGGATTTTTAAATGCCTTAATAATGGGTATGGGTGAGTTTAATTATCTGAACAGCTCCATTGGGCACTTGGCTACTGGATAAAGTTTTATTTCTTTAGAGAAAAACAAAACAAACCACTTGCATTTAAATACAGAAACAATATGAAATCTAAACCCCTGATATGACGGACTGCTCCCGTGTCTCAAGGTCCAGTGACTGCGATGATACGGAGAGACGGACACGTATGTATGTTTTTCTGCAAGAGTAACATTTCTCTATAAAACCGACACAGTAGATGTCATCAGATCTCCACCACCAACGACTGGAGCATAATTTATCCGCTACATTAGAAAGGGTGATTAGATGCTGAGCTGCTTGTTGTGACAGACTTCAAAGGGAAAAAAAAAAAAATCTCAATACAGATAAATGTAGACATTCATTATCATCCATTTTTCATGTGACTAAATAGGTGTGAAATCTCCATTTTACACTAATAGGATTCTATACACCCCCCCCAACATTTACATTACTCAACATCGTTTTGCAGTGATAGGATGGTAACTGAGAATGTGGCTTATATTTCTGCCTGCAGATCCAGGATACTCGTGTATTACTACTGAAAATTCAAAATGAAAGAAGTGTCCTCATTAGTGATGAGCGATTTTTTTCGCCAGGCATGGATTTGCAGCAAGTTTCCGCATTTTGCCATTGGCGAATTGTTTTGCAAAACTTCTGCAAAAATTCAGCTGGGAAAAAAAGGCGTAAAAAAAAGGTGCAGTCGCGTCAAAATAGGCACATAGGTCATGTCAACAAAAGACACGGGCGACAAAAAAGTTGTGTAACAAATGCGTTTCGCAGATTTTTCACCGTTTTGCGAATTTTATTGTCGTTTCGCAAATTTTATGGTGAAACGGGACAGATTCGCTCATCACTAGTCCACTTATATCCCCACTATGGCAGGCAAATGACATGTTAAATGGCAATGTTTAGTGATGGGTTGGATTCGCGGCGAATTTCCACGTTTCGCCATTGCCGGATTGTTTGAAAAAATTTCACGCAAAAAAATTCGCCGCACATCCAAAAATTGTCGCCAGCGTCAAAAAAGAATAGTCGCGGGCGTCAAAAGAATAGCCGTGCGACGAAATAATAGCCGCACAACAAAATAATAGCCGCACGACGCGGGCGACAATTTTTTTTGCCGCACAACATTTTCGCTGTTACGCGGGTTTTTCGCCGTTTCGTGGATCTTTTGAAAGATTCGCAAATTTTTCGGCGAAGCGAAACGGAACAAATTCGCTCATCACTAGTAATGTTTTATGCTGGAAGATTGTGCTTATGTCTATATATTAAGTGCTTATGGCTATATTTACATAGGCCTTTCTGATAAAGCTTACTTAGTTTTTATCTTTCCTTCTCCTTTAATGAGTAGGGATTTTGTAGCCCAATATTTATTTATACCTCATTTTTTTGTGAATATTTGCTATAATTTTACAATGGGTGGCTTTTCATTATGGCTATGGCATCTGACGCCTAGAAACCAAAATAGAAGGGAAAAAACCTGCTTTATTGTCTCTTTTATAGATGTGAACCCTGTCTGGCTGGGGAGCACTCTTCCTTCTATCATTGCTGCAAACATTGATGCTGCCAGCTGCACCAAATCCACTTTTTTGGATTTGGCCGAACCCCCGTAAAGGATTGGGAATAGTACTGAACCAAATTCGAATCTGCTAATTAGGTTTTGGAAGGGTTAACGTGCGGGAAAAAATTTAAACTTCCGTGGTTATGTGACAAAAAGTCACGTGATTTTTAGGATTTGATTCGGCCATGAACTTGGATTCGGCTGAATCTAAATCCTGCTGAAAAAGGCCGAATCTTGGCTGAATGCAGAACCAAATCCTGGATTCGGTGCATCGCTAGCCAGTTTACTCCTCAAAGTTTAAGTCCCAGTATAGCTAAAATCTGATTCTGATGTACTGGGATCTCAACTTTGTGGGCTGAACTAGCAGCGTGGAGAAGGGATGTTAGGGAGCGCTGGAGGAGAGGATGGAATTAGGGTTATACTAATTAACTAATTAAATAGATTAAGTTCTGGTATGTATAAAATCTTTCTGTACCTATGTACACATGTTATACTCATTTACACTGTGTGCAGTGAAAAACTATTTTTCCTATAAAACAACATTAATAACATTGTATTTTTCAGTTATGTTTGTTGTATAGGTTTTCAATGTGTCTTTTATTTTGCCTTGTGGCTTGTTAGTAGAAGGGGGCCCTTGAGGTAAGGTTCTCTGGTGGGCCCTAGATGCCCCAGTCCGACACTGTATGAAGTATAGTGGTAGCAGATGGCCTGAGGCTTCTGTGCTCAGTTCTATCATTTATTGCTGGCTGATAGTGATGGACAAAATGTTTCGCCAGGCATGGATTCGCGGCGAACTTCCATGTTTCGCCATCTGCGGATTTTTTCGCGAAATGGATGAAAAAATTTGCCGCACGTCCAAAAATTGTCAAAAAAGAATAGCCGCGGGTGACAAAAGAATAGCCGCGGGCGACAAAAGAATAGCGTGTGACAAAATAATAGCCGCGTGACAAAATAATAGCCACGTGACAAAATAATAGCCGCGGGCAACAAAATAATAGCCGCGTGACAAAAGAATAGCCGTGGGTGACAAAATATTAGCCACGGCAACAATTTTTTTTGCCGCACAACATTTCCACCGTTTCGCATATTTTTCGCCATTTCGCAGATCTTTTGAAAGATTCGCAAATTTTTTGGTGAAACGGAACAGATTCGCTCATCACTACTGCCTGAGTGATAGAACTGAGCATAGGAGCATCAAGAGATGCTTCTTTGCTCAGTAATTTAATTCCCTGAAGGCTGCCCAGCAAATCTGTTATATTATAAGTTAAGAGTAAAAACAGCTCATAACTGTAAATTGAGAACAAATAATGTAAATTGCAAAAGTGCTCAGAAGAGCAATTTTACATGAATTTATTTACCTTACCTCAGTTCCCCTTTGGAAGAAAACCCCCCTTTCATGTATTGGCAGAAGGGTGATAGGCATTACCTCCTTGGCATATACTTTAATAACTGCCAAAAAGAGATCTTCTTCTCCGCAAAATTCCTGTTGCCAGTTTGACACTTTTGAAGGTAACTACCAATGTTCCAAGGGAAAGTTAAATTCAGCTTATCTTGGATTTTCTTTGATTTACATGAGAACAAGTTAATTGCACATTTAATGACAGTCAGTGATGCGTTCCAACTGATTTCGGAAATGAGATTTGGCAAAGTAAATTCTGCGCACACACTATGGTTGCATGACAGCCTGAAATACATTAAGCAGAAGAAAAATGAATGTATGTTTTGTGTGTTTTACTCACTTGTTAAAATTTTTTTCCACTCTTGCTGGAATAGTTTCATGTTGTCATTTAGTAGTTTATTAGTTTATTATTTAGTAGTTATTATATGTTTACATGTTTGTTCGCAAGATAAGAGTCTTGGGAAAAAATGTAAAATAAAGGTATTATTCCACAGGTCAAGATCAGAAAGAGCAGCAATGTCGGGCTTAGGACAAAAGTAAATGGCAGGGTCAAGGTAATTTTAAAATTTCCGATGGGGCTAGTCATATTCTTAATTTCCCAGAGTGCTACAGCCATGTGACCTGTGCTCTGATAAACTTCAGTCACACTTTACTGCTGCGCTGCAAGTTGGAGTTATATCCCCCCCCTCCCAGCAGCCGATCAGCAGAACAATGGGAAGGGAGCAAGATAGCAGCTCCCAGTAGGTATCAGAATAGCACTCAATAGTAAGAAATCCAAGTCCGGCTTGGGACTCCTCCAGTTACATGGGAGTAAGAGAAACAATAGGTTAGCTGAAAGCAGTTCTAATGTGTAGCGCTGGCTCCTTCTGAAAGCTCAGACTCAGGCACAATGCACTGAGATGGCGCCTACACACCAATATTACTGCTAAAAAATGAATAACATTTTAAATGGTAGAGTAAATTATTTGCTATGTAAACAGTGTAATTTAGATATAAAAAGCATACCGTAAACATTATGACAGTATCTCTTTAAAAGTGTTAATATGGGTGTGGTTTAAAAAAGGAGTGGTCAATGGGCTTTCATTATTGGCCCTCCACCACGTTAGCCAGAAAAATTCTGGCCCTCGGAACCATAGAAGTTGGACAGCACTGATGTATAAGATCCATCAAATTTGAGACTGAGCTTGGGAGGTGAAGGTGTGATGGTGAACAATTTTAGTATGTAACCAATTTTGCTACAACTAGATTAGTGAGGGGGACTCAGCAAAAGTCTTTCGAGAAAGTAATACGTTTGGGGGCTTATCCTGGGCAGTGAGCCATGGGCAGGGGCGGGCCAAGCCGACCGGGCGCCCTAGGCAACCTGGTCGGCCACCCCCCCTGCACCCCCCACACTCGGCCACTGGTCGGCCACTCCCCCTCTCCCCGAACGGCGCATGTGCGACAAAGCAAACGCAAGGGGGGGGGGGGTGCGATCCGATCGGTCATTGCCTCCACCGCTAATTACAAGTGGCGGGGGCAATGACAAGTAGCAGGACTAGGGGTAGGCAGGAGAGGCTCCTGTCTGGCGCCCCCCAATCGTTGCGCCCTAGGTAGTTGCCTCTTCTGCCTACCCCTAGTTCCAGCCCTGGCCATGGGGCTTATATGTGCATATGCAGGAACAAGGGCCCTATGTGGGTTGCACAGTCTACCGCTCCTACCTTGAGTTTTCGAATGACGCGCAAGCAAGGGGTGAGTAGGGGGCAGTAAGAAAGGGTGCCTATGTGCCTCCCCCTGCCTGCCCTTATAAATCTACCATGGCCTAACGCAGGCTGCACTAGATTCCAAGAGCAGTCTACAGGTCTCTGGCCTCCGAAACGGAGCATGAAGGCCCATGGTTTTTTGGATAGCGGCCTGTTTTTGCACTTTGCACACTGGGTGGGGCATTGTGAATGGGCCCTATAGTGTAAGCAGCAGCATTCTTGATCATTATTAGTATGGGAGACCAGGGACTTTTGCTCACTACTGAACATACACAAAATTCTGCAAACAGAAGACAAAAAAGTTATCCATTTGCAATGAATTCTATAGACAGAAATATTGGGCATAACCACTAGGAAACTGAGTGTCTCTTCTTGAAACAAAAGACAGATCCTTCTCATTGTATTATAACAATATTAAACAGTTTAAATGGCACATTTCCCCTTCCTGCCACATACGTAACCACATATGAGCACTGTACCCACTAATGCACAAACACCTCGATTTACTGTAAATACAGTTCCAGCATAACAGCAGCTGTTTGTGCACTCAAACGTTCTTCTTTCAGCTGAAGGTTTAGGTATTTATTGGGTATATCTGTATAAAAAAAATAAATAACGTTGTTGAACCATAATTCAAATGTTTCACCCCATTAGATTTCCATTTAACTGACATATAAATGATCTCTGAAGGGTTTGTAGAACAGATATCAAAATGTATCTTCTTTAAATAACCTACTGTACCCTTTTAGAACAATCAGCTGTTTTTTTTTTTTTCAAGTTTTCAGGGTAAAACCTCCAAATAAAGAAATTAGATTAAAATTATAAATTTTTTATACCACATTAAAAAAACCCTATCTTTCCTTAAGTTTCCTGTAAAAGGAGGCTCAGCTTTATGAGACTAAAAGTGACTCAGAGAATCTCATCTAACCTAATGCCGTACCTGTAGGTGGGGACTTTTTTTCTAGATTACTCATTCAGTGCTTTTGAAGCAAGAGAAGAATCCCTACTCTTTGGTACTTTGTTGGAAAGTCCATGGTGGGGTTTATTACCATTACTATTAGTCTTGTGTGCAAGAGTCTCAGATGGGAAGCCCATAAATGACATTAAATGACATTATTCGTAAATATAACAGCCCCATATTCAACTGCAAAGAGTATCCTGTACCTACAATAGTTTAGATTTAATTGAATCTGGTAGTGTTTATCCAGAACTTACTAGTGTTTGCAAATAAATCACATGTAATGCCTACTGTATGTCATTGTACATGTGCAGTGCACGCCAGGCTCCATCTGTACGTGCTGAATTATACCAGAGCAGTAACTCACAGCAAATTTGCTTTTAGTCTCTCAGTATTGTTCCTGGGCACTACCCCATAGCCCCCAAACAAAAATTAGCCCTTATGTTTATACCTTGAATAATTTACTCAATGTCCAACATCAGTTCATAGTCTACAGGACGTTGTGCTTTGGTGTATTGGTTGGGTTACTGGTTACTTATGGTGAAAGGTACAGAGGCAACACCAATCCCTGTACCCCTCTCATACTTCAGGTAGACATCTAAGAATTCCTGTAGATAGATGAGGGCTGTGATGAATGAATGGTGCTAGGGGCAGGAACGCTACAAATAAAGGCTCTACCTTGGGGTAGAATGAATGAGACACCTTCACTGGTGGTGCCAGATATGGGCTATGATTGGCTATTGGTAGCCCCCATGTTGGCTGGCAGCCTACAGGCCTACTAGTACACCTGTTTTTTATGCAAATAAAGCTTGTCTTTCATGCCAGGAATTCAAAAAACAGCAACTCCTTTGAGGTCACTAGTGAGCAACATCCAATAGGTTGATGAGCAACATGTTGGGGATCACTGCTCTGGCGTGTTAACAGCTGTGCATTGTCCCTTGCAAGTACAGGTATGGGACCTGTTATCCAGAATGCTTGGGACCTAGGGTTTTCTGGATAAGGGGTATTTCTGTAATTTGGATCTCCATATCTTTAGTCTGCTAAAATCCGTTAAACATTAAATAAACCTAATAGGCTAGTTTGGCCCCAATTAGGGGTAATTATATCTTAGTTGGGATCAAGTACAGGTACTGTTTTATTATTACAGAGAAAAGGGAATCATTTAACCATTAAATAAACCCAATAGGGCTGTTCTGCCCCCAATAAGGGGTAATTATATCTTAGTTGGGATCAAGTACAGGTACTGTTTTATTATTACAGAGAAAAGGGAATAATTTAACCATTAAATAAACCCAATAGGGCTGTTCTGCCCCCAATAAGGGGTAATTATATCTTAGTTGGGATCAAGTACAGGTACTGTTTTATTATTACAGAGAAAAAGTGAATCATTTTAAGAAATGTGAATTATTTGATTAAAATAGAGTCTATGGAAGATGGCCTACACGTAATTCAGAGCTTTCTGGATAACAGGTTTCCAGACAGGCTCACACTGGGCCACCATGGCACTGGGAAGAAACCTGGTGGGCCCTGGCCCTGACATGGCCTCTGCCAGGTGCTCCCCTGAGCCGCCGTTTTAACTCCCCCAGCGCGCTGAAGGTAATGGGGGCCCCTGCGGGGTGTGTAAAGTCCGATGTGGGGCCTCCGAGACAGCAGCCCCGGTGGGCCCTACATCTCCCAGTCTGACCCTGTTTCCAGATAACAGATCCTATACCTGTACTGGATTATGATTGTGCATTAAAGACCCAACTACATTTAAGTGGATTAAGTGCAGCACCATAAATAGGATATTTCTAGAAGGTCTCCTAGTTAGAACTTAAGATAATATATTCAGAAAGCCTTGCTGAAAACTATGCTGCATCTATTTATATCTCTATACAAGTGATCCCCAACCAGTGACTCAGGGGCAACATGTTGCTCCCCAACCCCTTGGATGTTGCTCCCAGTGCCCCCAAACCAGGGAGTTATTTTTGAATTCCTGACTTGGGGGCAAGTTTTGGTTGAATAAAAACAAGATTTCCTACCAAATAAAGCCCCTGTAAGCTGATAGTGTGCATAGAGGCCCCTAATAGCCAATCACAGCCCTTATTTGGCTCCTCCATGAACTTTTATGGTGCTTGTGTTGCTCCCCAAGTCTTTTTACATTTGACTGTGGCTCATGAGTAAGAAACGTTGGGGATCCCTGGTCTATACAGCCATGCTACAGGGTTTCTATACTGAACGCCTCAATGGGTTTCTTTAAATTCATGTTATAATCAGGCATGTAGAGGATGAGCCATTACATGTAGTTCTAGCATTTCCTGACCATATTTTATTACTTTCCCTATGCATTAAAGGCATACAACAACTTCCCACTGCCGTGGCCCATACGGTAGTGACACTTTTAAGAGAATCATTTTCCCAGCCAGCAAGCCATTGGAAAATAACCAAGCTGTTTGATGCACCGTGGCTATGCTGCTTCAGTATTTTCAGTATTTTCCCAGCTAAAATAAAACTAGTGCTCCCTTTGGGCTCAGGGGATCTCCATGGCTGGAAGTTCCAAAAACAACACACAGTAGGGGATCACCTCTAAGTGATAGAACATTGAAGCAATAGCCAACCTGAAAGTGCTTTCTGCTTGTCTGTAAATACATTTTTTTGCTTTGATACCTAAAATGCATCATGATAAGCAAACAAAATAAAAACAAATACAAAGAAAATTCCACTATAGTACCTAGATTATTGCCAGAATTTCAAATGATGCAGAAAGAGACAGCTGGATTTCAAATGAAAAAATGGCGTGATCCATGCATAACTGCTACTGACAATCTTTGCCCACAAACTAAGTATATTAAGGATGATACATGGGTGCTTGAACTTTTCTTATTGTTGTTGATTAAATAGGAACTCCGGCTTCCAAACTAAACTTTGTTAATGAGCCCAACACAACGCAGAAACCCCTAATATACCCATCGCTGTAATCTGTTCCTTCAAAAAGTATGAATAAATCACATTCTTATATACAGGTATAGGATCCCTTATCCTGAAACCCGTTTTCCAGAAAGTTCAGAATTACGGAAAGGCCATCTCCCATAGACTCAATTATAAGCAAATAATTTTTATTTTAACTAATTTTTACAAATTATTTCCTTTTTCTCTGTAATGATAAAACAGAATCTTCTACTTGATCCCAACTAAGATATAATTACCCCTTATTGGGGGCAGAACAGCCCTATTGGGTTTATTTAATGGTTAAATGATTCCCTTTTCTCTGTAATAATAAAACAGTACCTGTACTTGATCCCAACTAAGATATAATTACCCCTTATTGGGGGCAGAACAGCCCTATTGGGTTTATTTAATGGTTAAATGATTCCCTTTTCTCTGTAATAATAAAACAGTACCTGTACTTGATCCAAACTAAGATATAATTACCCCTTATTGGGGCAGAACAGCCCTATTGGGTTTATTTAATGGTTAAATGATTCCCTTTTCTCTGTAATAATAAAACAGTACCTGTACTTGATCCCAACTAAGATATAATTAATCCTTATTGGAGGCAGAACAGCCCTATTGGGTTTATTTAATGGTTAAATTATTCCCTTTTCTCTGTAATAATAAAACAGTACCTGTACTTGATCCCAACTAAGATATAATTAATCCTTATTGGAGGCAAACCAATCCTATTGGATTTAAATTATGTTTAAATGATTTTTTAGTAGACTTAAGTTATGGAGATCCAAATTATGGAAAGATCCCTTATCCGGAAAACTCCAGGTCCAGAGCATTCTGGATAACAGGTCCTATACCTGTACTGAAATCCATCTGCAAAACAGGTCTTCTCTTTCTGCATCATTTGAAAACCTGGCAGGGGAGGAGGGACTGAAACATTGAAGTTATAATTTGTAACAACTTATCCACAGCTTACAGACAGCACGCAGGAACTACATAACCCACAATGCATTGCACAGTGATGTCCCTTTCCTTATTGACATAACAGGGAATTGTGGGATTGGGAGGATGCAGGCTGAAGGCAGGCTGAGGACAAGCGACTACTGTTACATTTTATTTGAGTCTCAAAGTAGTTAGCCAGATCAGCAGGGCAACAGGGGGCGGGGCTTAGGGAACTGCTATTATTACATTAAACATCATTAAGTTCAAAAAATTAAGTTGTAGTTGGGTGGAGTTCCCCTTTAAGATACGCAATTCTAGAAAGTATTCATGGCTCTGTGCATTCCTAGCCATTAAAAATTCATCTGCTTCTGCACAGTAGCCCCGTGACCAAAAATAATAAGCTCCCCAAACACCTGCCTATGCTCATGGATTAATTGGTTAAAATGATATTAAAAAGCCTCAGTCTCTTTATAGCTTTATGGAGAATAAGCAGCACAATAGGCCCCTTTGCAGCGCAGCAATGCCCCCAGTACACCTCCATTAATTAGCACCAACAGATTTCAGAAAAGCAAATTGTCCGAACATTAAGACATTAAGCCGCGTTTATGACTTTTTTACCGTTCTTACGAAAGTTCTCGGCTACCGCATCAATTTTCATATCCACGCCATGCCATAAATCATAAGGCTACAATGCTGTGATTGATAGTAATATCAACTTTAAAATTTCATTATTTTCCCATTCTAACACACCACCGGCAAGTCACCGAGCTGTGTGAAGGTACCATGGTTACACTGTTCATTTTTCCAGTAATGTCCCAGCACAAATAAAAAACCCTCTATTCCATTCTACGCTCAGGGGATCTCCTGAGCTAGATTTCCAAAGCGCGGCTCGGTAGGATATCACCTCTAAGTAACTACTAGGAAAACAAAGTAGGTATAAATAAGTGACAGCCGAGGGAAAGTGATTTCCACTTATTTCTAAATATAAATATAAACAACTGACAGAAGCTGGAGTAAATTATTTTGCTTTTATGTTTTATAACTCCTTGCAGCGCAGCATCATTTTAAAAACTGGAAAGAGAAATAGATTCCGGCGAGTACATAGAACATGCAGAGATTAAAACTTACCTACGCTCTAATGAAAATCAGCAAAGGCAAAATTTAAGATGGAATCTTTATATTTACATTTTAACTTGAGTGTTTATACATTCATTTGGTAAGCCACCATACTATGTTAAAATAAACTCTATATGCTGGTTTAGGCACCTCCCTGCATGGTTGGATTTTTTGGGAAAAGTGTTTCCTGATCTGGGCATTGGTTTGAGTCACAGGGCTTATTCCTCCCCCTGTCATTAACTTGTATATGGAGAGAGATTGCCAAGACTGAACGATTGGTTTCACAGGCTTAATCCTCCTCCATTTTTGGTTTTGCCTAGACCAGTGATCCCCAACCAGTGGCTCGGGAGCAACATCTTTCTCACCAACCCCTTGGGTGTTGCTCTCAGTGGCTTCAAAGCAGGGGCTTATTTTTAAATTCCTGGCTTGGAGTTAAGTTTTGGTTTTATTGCCAAACAGAGCCTCATTTAGGCTGCTAGTCCACACTGGGGTTACCAAATACCCAATCACAGTCCTTATTTGGTCCCCCAGGAACCTGTTTCATACTTATGTTGCTCCCCAACTCTTTTTACATTTGAATGTGGCGGGTAAAAAAAAGTTGTGGATCCCTGCTCTAGATGTATTTATACTAGATATTATTTCCTAGTAGATTTAAGTCATGGTGGTCCAAATTATGGAAAGATCCCTTATCCAGAAAACCCCAAGTCCCGAGCATTCTGCATAACAGGAACCATGTCTTTGGCCCCAATTCACAGATGGTGTTGAAGATAAATAAAGTCATAAATACTGTAGTAACAGAGAAAAGATGTTATAACTAAATGGGACACAATAGATGGACCCTTTGTTAGAGACAAAGGGATTTTTGGGCAAGTTTCAGTTGCATAATAACCAGGTGGACTGCCAAACCGAGCCTTGTGTAGCCTGCCAATCAGAGCCCCTATTTGTAACCCCAGGAACATTTTCATGCTTGTGTTGCTCTCCAACTCCTTTTACATTTGAATGTGGCTCACGAGTAAAAAAATGTTGCGGACCCCTGTCCTAGACCAACACCTATTTTTAAATGAATAGGACCACTATTAAAGGCATGGGCCTTGGAAGTTTAGTCGTTCTTCCTGCAGAATAACTCTTGGTCAAACCAATACCCAGGCCAGGGGACACTTTCCCTAAGGAATCAACAATTCTATGGAGGTCCCAGCTTATTATTATTATTAACATTTATTTGTAAAGCGCCAACATATTCCGCAGTGCTGTACAATAAGTGGGTTTCATACATTGGACATACAGAGTAACATATAAAGCAACCAATAACTGATACAAGAGGTGAAGAGAGCCCTGCCCAAAAGAGCTTACAATCTACAAAGCTTATAAAAAATATGACTGGAGGTAAATAGTTAAGATCATCATATGGGGTCAACCTTGACATAGTATGGTGGCTTGGCAATTTTATGATCATCTTTGTAACTAAAACCCCCTGTTTTTGTATGAATATTTGATACCCTGTTTTACCTATTTTTTTTTATGAGAAAAGCCACAAGAAGTTTTTGTAATATGGCACATTATGTGAAACATTAGTAATAGGCATGATTCCTTGAGTGATTCCTGTGATAAGACCCCAGTAAGTGCAAACCATTTGAGTAAGTGCAAGTATGAAATGAGCAAGACTGAGCTAGGGATGTTAAGAAAAAGATTCACATGATTTTAAATGTCTGATCTTGGACGAAATCCTTCCTGTGACAAGCTAGATTCTCATTTGTCTGCCTCCCTCGTTGAAAGCTTAGGGGGGTTCACTCAGGTCTCCTTTTACCTTTGTTGAGTTTAAATATGGCTAAACATCCTAAATCTCTGGGTCTGGGACTCAGTACTGGGGGTGATTTATAAAGCCTGGGCAAATTTGCACCTGGGCAGTTTCCCATGGCAACCAAGCAGATGTTTGCTTTTACTGCTCTACCAGCAGCTGGCTGAAAAAAGCTAATCACTGATTGGTTGCTATGGGATACTTCCCAGGTGCAAATTTGCCCAGGCCTTATAAATTACCCCCACTAAGTCTGGAAAACATCTGCAAAAATTCATAGTGGCTTTGTTGAAATATTCTATACATTATTTCCTTAGAGTTAGCATGCAGGTACGGGACCTGCTTGGATAAGGGGTCTTTCTGAAATTTGGATCTCCAAACTCTACTACAAAGTCTACTAAAAAATTATTTAAACATAATTAAACCTAATAGGATTGTTTTGCATCCAAGAAGGATTGATTATATCTTAGTTGGGATCAAGTACAGGTACTGTTTTATTATTACAGAGAAAAGGGAATCATTTAACCATTAAATAAACCCAATAGGGCTGTTCTGCCCCCAATAAGGGGTAATTATACCTTAGTTGGGATCAAGTACAGGTACTGTTTTATTATTACAGAGAAAAGGGAATCATTTAACCATTAAATAAACCCAATAGGGCTGTTCTGCCCCCAATAAGGGGTAATTATATCTTAGTTGGGATCAAGTACAGGTACTGTTTTATTATTACAGAGAAAAGGGAATCATTTAACCATTAAATAAACCCAATAGGGCTGTTCTGCCCCCAATAAGAATTAATTATATCTTAGTTGGGATCAAGTACAGGTACTGTTTTATTATGACAGAGAAAAGGGAATCATTTAACCATGAAATAAACCCAATAGGGCTGTTCTGCCCCCAATAAGGGGTATTTATATCTTAGTTGGGATCAAGTACAGGTACTGTTTTATTATTACAGAGAAAAGGGAATCATTTAACCATTAAATAAACCCAATAGGGCTGTTCTGCCCCCAATAAGAATTAATTATATCTTAGTTGGGATCAAGTACAGGTACTGTTTTATTATTACAGAGAAAAGGGAATCATTTAACCATGAAATAAACCCAATAGGGCTGTTCTGCCCCCAATAAGGGGTATTTATATCTTAGTTGGGATCAAGTACAGGTATTGTTTTATTATGACAGAGAAAAGGGAATCATTTAACCATGAAATAAACCCAATAGGGCTGTTCTGCCCCCAATAAGGGGTAATTATATCTTAGTTGGGATCAAGTACAGGTACTGTTTTATTATTACAGAGAAAAGGGAATCATTTAACCATTAAATAAACCCAATAGGGCTGTTCTGCCCCCAATAAGGGGTAATTATATCTTAGTTGGGATCAAGTACAGGTACTGTTTTATTATTACAGAGAAAAGGGAATCATTTAACCATTAAATAAACCCAATAGGGCTGTTCTGCCCCCAATAAGGGGTAATTATATCTTAGTTGGGATCAAGTACAGGTACTGTTTTATTATTACAGAGAAATGGAAATCAATTTTAAAAAATGTAATTGTTTAAGTTAAAAGGAGTCTATGGGAGATGGCCATGCCACAATTCAAAGCTTTCTGGTTAACAGGTTTCCGGATAATGGATCCTATACCTGTAAGTGACAAGAAGGCTGGGTATACTGATAGACAAAATGCTCAAGCTCTCCATAGATCCTTCATATGTTTTCTGTTTGACACCTTTGCTTTTTCATATGTTACCACCCACCTATCATTTTAAAACCCTAACTTTATAAATAGACATATTCATAGTTTCTGGGAGTTTCTAAGAGTTGTTCTCGCTTTCTAATGGAACTGCACCCACATGCCAGATCTCACTCTCATTACATCAGGAAGCTCTCAGTGATACCAACCTTTGCTCTGGAATTTGTATGTGAATGGTGAACAGCATTTGTAGTGTGGGAAAAAACTGTAAAGCAGCGCTTCTAGAAGCTCAAAGTATTGCTCAAGAGCCCTCGGGCTTGAAAATGTCTGCTTTTCGCATCTATACTTAGCTCAGTTAACAAGTTATAGGCACAAATTCATCTCCCATCTCCCACAATACTGACCAAAGTATGTTGTATGTTACTCATCATTGGTCTAGTCCAGGGGTCCCCAACCTTTTTTAACCCGTGAGCAACATTTAAATATAAAAAAAGTTGGGGAGCAACACAAACATGAAAAAAGCTTCTAGGGGTGACCAAAAAAAGGCTGTAATTGGTTATTTTGTAGCCTCTATGTGGACTGGCAGCCTAAAGAAGGCTCTGTTTGGCAGTACCCTTGGTATTTATGCCTCCAAAACTTGCCTCCAAGTTAGAAATTCAAGAATGAAGACCTGCTTTGAGGCCCCTGGGAGCAACACCAAATGGGGTGGTGAGCAACATGTTACACACGATCGATTGGCTGGGGACCACTGGTCTAATGGGACAGACTATTTTAGCTTTACCTATAACCATACCATAATCATCTCAGTAGAAGAAAATCCATATGCGGAGAGTATTAGAATAATCATATAGAAAAAAGGGACATTAATAATGATTTAATTGATTATTTTTTTCATAGTATAGGTATGGGATCTGTTTTCTGGAAACCCATTATCCAGGAACCTTGAGTTTAGTGAAGGCCATCTCCCATGGACTCCATTTTAATCAAATTATTTCAACTTTTAAAACTGATATAATTAGCCCTTATTTTATGGTTAAATGATTCCCTTTTCTCTGTAATAATAAAACAGTACCTGTACTTGATCCCAACTAAGATATAATTACCCCTTATTGGGGGCAGAACAGCCCTATTGGGTTTATTTAATGGTTAAATGATTCCCTTTTCTCTGTAATAATAAAACAGTACCTGTACTTGATCCCAACTAAGATATAATTACCCCTTATTGGGGGCAGAACAGCCCTATTGGGTTTATTTAATGGTTAAATGATTCCCTTTTCTCTGTAATAATAAAACAGTACCTGTACTTGATCCCAACTAAGATATAATTACCCCTTATTGGGGGCAGAACAGTCTTATTGGGTTTATTTAATGGTTAAATGATTCCCTTTTCTCTGTAATAATAAAACAGTACCTGTACTTGATCCCAACTAAGATATAATTATCCCTTATTGGGGGCAGAACAGTCCTATTGGGTTTATTTAATGGTTAAATGATTCCCTTTTCTCTGTAATAATAAAACAGTACCTGTACTTGATCCCAACTAAGATATAATTATCCCTTATTGGGGGCAGAACAATCCTATTGGGTTTATTTAATGGTTAAATGATTCCCTTTCCTCTGTAATAATAAAACAGTACCTGTACTTGATCCCAACTAAGATATAATTAATCCTTATTGGAGCCAAAACATTCCTATTGGGTTTGATTAAGGTTTACATTTTTAGTAGAGTTAAGGTATGGAGATTCAACGTACAAGCATTCAGGATAACAGGTCACATACCTGTATTCAGAGTTGCATTTATTCAGTTATATATTGTAACCCATAGCCTATGCAGACTAGTATTCTACATCCTATAGCTGTGCCGCGGCGCGCTTTACCATAGACACGGCCCATTTGCATCTGGAATGGGCATATTTGCGGTCAGTGGAAGTATCACATTCTAGGGTTCCTACTCAATTAAAACCAATGAAATTTAATACTTCAACCACAATATTGTGAGTGGAAGACAGATCAATAGGCAACTTGCAACTGGATAGTATGAAATAAAAAGTAACATATTTATAGCTGAATGCTGTTATTAATGAGACCATAATGAGCTGTTTCAGTCTCCTATGTTGCAAAGTATTGATGAGATATTTGGGTGAACGTTACGTACATGAAATTATCGGTAACAGTGACCAAGTTATATGTATTTAGTTCTGAGGCAACTGTTATTAATATAGTATAACTGTGGAAGCAAATTTCTTACTATAGCATAAACAGTTTATAAGATCTGGAACTTTTGTGTGACCACAACCACAGCTACTAACACCCCTACCACAACAACTGAAAAGAAACACCTGTCGGCATGGGAACAGGAACAGGCAGTTGACATTTAGCCCCTTTAGAATTGGAATCAATGCACAAGTTGAATATAAGAGAGGTTTCAATAAAGGACGTTTGGGTATACAGGTATGGGATCCGTTATACGGAAACCCGTAATCCAGAAAGTTCCGAATTACGGAAAGCCCCACTCTCATAGACTCAGTTATAAGCAAATAATTCTAATTTTTGAAAATAATTTCCTTTTTCTCAGTAATAATAAAGCAGTACCTGTACTTGATCCCAACTAAGATATAATTACCCCTTATTGGGGGCAGAACAGCCCTATTGGGTTTATTTAATGGTTAAATGATTCCCTTTTCTCTGTAATAATAAAACAGTACCTGTACTTGATCCCAACTAAGATATAATTACCCCTTATTGGGGGCAGAACAATTCTATTGGGTTTATTTAATGGTTAAATGATTCCCTTTTCTCTGTAATAATAAAACAGTACCTGTACTTGATCCCAACTAAGATATAATTACCCCTTATTGGGGGCAGAACAGCCCTATTGGGGTTATTTAATGGTTAAATGATGCCCTTTTCTCTGTAATAATAAAACAGTACCTGTACTTGATCCCAACTAAGATATAATTACCCCTTATTGGGGGCAGAACAGCCCTATTGGGTTTATTTCATGGTTAAATGATTCCCTTTTCTCTGTAATAATAAAACAGTACCTGTACTTGATCCCAACTAAGATATAATTACCCCTTATTGGGGGCAGAACAGCCCTATTGGGTTTATTTAATGGTTAAATGATTCCCTTTTCTCTGTAATAATAAAACAGTACCTGTACTTGATCCCAACTAAGATATAATTACCCCTTATTGGGGGCAGAACAGTCCTATTGGGTTTATTTAATGTTTAAATGATTTTCAGCAGTATGGTGATCAAATTTACAGAAAGATCCCTTATCTGGAAAACCCCAGGTCCTGAGCATTCTGGATAACAGGTCCTATACCTGCGCTTCTAAACAGTTAAATCGTCTCTTTTCCCACCATCATTCAGTCACTTTTCTGTCTATATAGATAAGGAATTGAAATGTCTAAATGGTATATGTTCATAATCTTTAAGGTAATGCAGCCTTGGTTGAATTTAATTAGATCAAATCTTTAAAATCAGAAATTCTTCTATATAAAGAGCAAAAGTTTTTGCAAAGTGCAGCCTCCCATGAAGCCTCACCGACAGCAGTTGAATGGGATCTCGCTGTAAGAGTTTACATTTCTTCCCATTTGTTACAGAGTCCGACCTTCAGGCCTAGGGGCTGATTTACTTACCCACGAACGGGTCGAAATGAGTCCGATTGCGTTTTTTTCGTAATGATCGGTATTTTGCGATTTTTTCGGATTCTTTACGAATTTTTCGTTACCAATACGATTTTTGCGTAAAAACGCGAGTTTTTCGTAGCCATTACGAAAGTTGCGTAAAATATGGCGATTTTTCGTAGCGTTAAAACTTGCGCAAAAAGTTGCGCTTTTTTCGTAGCGTTAAAACTTACGCGAAACTTTGCACCTTTTAAGTTTTAACGCTACGAAAAATGCGCAACTTTTCGCGTAAGTTTTAACGCTACGAAAAATGCGCAACTTTTTACGCAACTTTCGTAATGGATACGAAAAACTCACGTTTTTACGCAAAAATCGTATTGGTAACGAAAAATTCGTAAAGAATCCATAAAAACATAACGAAAAAGTCGCAAAATGTTCATTTTCAAGTCGGAACTTTTCCAATTCGGGTCGGATTCGTGGGTTAGTAAATCAGCCCCCTAGTGTTTATAGAATGAAATTCCCTTTTTAAAAAATATGAATGGCAACTTCCATTCACGTGTCTCACTTATGTTACAGAAAATAAAATCTGTCATCAAATGACATTTGCAACCTCAATGTCAAAGAGGGTGGGGGCTGAGTTGCAATTCAGTACTGTACGTATTCCACATCATCACGGAAATGGAGCTGTCATTCCAGATAAAAGGAAAATATAAAAGAGCAGAAACGGAAAAAGGCAGAGTGAACAGCTAGAGAAAGTGCTATTTTTGTAAATGGATTCCCTGTCATTCATTGGTAAGAGATCTGGATAAGTGGATTATTGATTAATTAAAATCGTTCAATTTTGTACGTTTTCAGTTTTTGAATAGGTTTGTTCTAATCCATATTTCTGCCTATGAAAGTTGACCAATTACCTGTTGTTTTTTTTACCGAACGTTAAAGGAACACTGTCATGGGAAAACATATTTTCTTTAAAATGCTTCTCCAGCACAATCCTGCGGTGAAATCCGTTTTTCAAAAGTGCAAACAGATTTTTTAATATTTGATTTTGACGTTTCACATGGGGCTAGCCATATTCTTCATTTCCCAGGGTGCCACAGCCATGTGACCTGTGCTCTGATAAACTTCAGTCACACTTTACTGCTGCGCTGCAAGTTGGAGTGATATCCCCCTCTCCTAGCAGGCGATCAGCAGAACAATGGGAAAGGAGCAAGATAGCAGCTCCCAGTAGGTATCAGAATAGCACTCAATAGTAAGAAATCCAAGTCCGGCTTGGGACTCCTCCAGTTACATGGGAGTAGGAGAAACAATAGGTTAGCCAAAAGCAGTTCTAATGTGTAGCGCCGGCTCCTTCTGAAAGCTCAGACTCAGGCACAATGCACTGAGATGGCGCCTACACACCAAACTAGAAAGCATCACCCTGCAACTATTACCTTTAGTTCTTTACTACCTGTACCTGAGCTCATCAACTTTTGTCCCTACACCCAGGGGTGGGCCAAGCCGACCAAGCCCAAGGCAACCCGGTCAGCCACCTCGCCCCTACACCTTACCCCCCAACCCATTGCGATGCGATGGGTCATTGCCCCCACCGCTAATGACCAGCGGCAGGGGCAATGACAAAGGAGGAGGACTAGGGGTAGGCAGGAGAGGCTCCTGCCCGGTTCCCCCTACTCGTTGCACCCTAGGCAGATGCCTCTTCTGCCTACCCCTACTTCCGGCCCTGCCTACATCAGTGGCCTTTTCACTGCAGGTTCATAACCCCTCTTACCTCCTTGGGGGAGCAAAGAGCTGCTCAGCTAACTTCACCTGAGCCTTCTATCACTAAGAACTAATTTCCCACTAATTAAATCCCAACTGGGCTTGCAACCTACCCAGGACCCTATCCTGTCCCTTTTATACAATCATGCAACCCAATCTACTAGGCAATTCTGAAACTACAAGGAAATTTACTCTTAACCTAGGAAAATGAAGTATGTATCCCATCCCATACAGGATACATCTTTACCTAAAGGTGGTCCTAAATTCTGTGTGGGACTCCTTTTCCAGAAATACTTACTTGTCCAGACTAAAGAGAACTGCTTGAATGATGGTCATAACTTTCGCTACATGTGGGTATATTTATCATATGGGGGTTGAGATATAATGTTATATACTATATAGAGTATTTGATTAACAAATGCTCTGTGGCCTTTTGCTTCCAAAACCGTGTCCAAGTCTCTAATTGTTGAGCTAAGTAATAAAAGTGAATGTGGATACTGCCGTGCAGATATAATTTGGACCAATATCTCATTACTTGAAGCAAACCCAATTATTACAAATAAAAAGCAAATTAGTCAAAAATGAAGATTTGTTTCTTTACATAGGACTCTATGGGCAAATCTATCCCTTGGCATTTATGGATAATGGGTTTCTGGATAACAATGTTCCATACATTTACAATATCTAAAGTCTTGTTGATCTAAAAATGCCCCTTGAAATGACATTAGTAATTCACTAGTTAAAGGTCCCCCGATGTACCTTCTACCAAGGTTTCCTATTTCTAATTTAAAAATGCATAACTTAACATTTTTCTGTTAACTTTTGCCTGACATTTATTTGCCCATTGCCCCTTCTCTGTCCAGATCTCCATGCAGACAATCACTGTGAAAATGCCAAGGTTAAAATTTATTGGAAAAAAAGATGTACTCCAAAAGGCAGCCTACTAAATTTAGTAGAAATTAATTTAGATGCAAAGGAGAAGACAGTGTGAGTTCAGAGGAGGTTACTGTGACTCCTCAAG
Organism: Xenopus tropicalis; assembly: GCF_000004195.4. NCBI lineage: Eukaryota > Metazoa > Chordata > Amphibia > Anura > Pipidae > Xenopus > Xenopus tropicalis. Next base: position 18,894,797 of record NC_030678.2, read on the forward strand.
TTATCATGAATATATATTGTACAGGCACACCATTATTACTTTTCATCATGTATAACATTATTGATTAGGGGCACAGAGATCTGGAGCAGAACTAGATTAATTACTAACATAGGTGCGCATTATAGTATGAGTAAGTCTGTATCAGTACATTTTAAATGCAATTAAATATAACATTTCCTTAGTAAAACTGCAGTTATTGGTGATGAAAAAAACCCACTAATACATTATACAGGTATAGGACCTGTTATCCAGAATGCTCGGGACCAAGGGTATTCCGGATAAGGGGTCTTTCCGTAATTTGGATCTTGATACCTTAAGTCTACTAAAAAAACAATAAAACATTAATTAAACCCAACAGGGATGTTTTACATCCAGTAAGGATTATTTATATCTTAGTTGGGACCAATTACAAGGTACTGTTTTATTATTACAGAGAAAAGGGAATCATTTAACCATTAAATAAATCCAATAAGGCTGTTCTGCCCCCAATAAGGGGTAATTATATCTTAGTTGGGATCAAGTACAGGTACTGTTTTATTATTACAGAGAAAAGGGAATCATTTAACCATGAAATAAACCCAATAGGGCTGTTCTGCCCCCAATAAGGGGTAATTATATCTTAGTTGGGATCAAGTACAGGTACTGTTTTATTATTACAGAGAAAAGGGAATCATTTAACCATTAAATAAACCCAATAGGGCTGTTCTGCCCCCAATAAGGGGTAATTATATCTTAGTTGGGATCAAGTACAGGTACTGTTTTATTATTACAGAGAAAAGGGAATCATTTAACCATTAAATAAACCCAATAGGGCTGTTCTGCCCCCAATAAGGGGTAATTATATCTTAGTTGGGATCAAGTACAGGTACTGTTTTATTATTACAGAGAAAAGGGAATGATTTAACCATTAAATAAACCCAATAGGGCTGTTCTGCCCCCAATAAGGGGTAATTATATCTTAGTTGGGATCAAGTACAGGTACTGTTTTATTATTACAGAGAAAAGGGAATGATTTAACCATTAAATAAACCCAATAGGGCTGTTCTGCCCCCAATAAGGGGTAATTATATCTTAGTTGGGATCAAGTACAGGTACTGTTTTATTATTACACAGAAAAAGGAAATCAGTTTTAAAATTCTGAATTATTTGATTAAAATGGAGTCTATAGGAGACGGGCTTTCCGTAATTCAGAGCTTTCTGGATAACGGGTTTCCGGATAAGGGGTCTGATACCTGTACTAGAAAAAAAAGATGTGCTTTGGGTTGACTCATTAAGAATTTAACCCAAAACACTACTAGTTCCACTTCCTGCTGCCTCCTTTCCCAGGCTGTGTGTGTGGGGGACTCACACTGCACTGTAGGATAGGAACCAATCAGCAGCTAGGCTGACCTGATAGGGAACTGAAACCTGTCTTTGCTTGTGTGGCTGCAGGGCTGTGATTGGCTATCCCTCTCCTACTGTGTTTCTGGCAGGGGCCATTAGCACACGCCCACCCCTCATTTCAAACATGGACAGGGGACAAAGAGGATCTATAGGGAGCTCTAAAAAGAGGCCTTTTTTTTAGACATAATGATCATTTCTAGCCCAGAGAGAAAGCAGCACCATATAATGTATTATTGATTATTACCTACAACATTAGGGGGGTTAACTTTATGTCTCTTTAAATCATGGGACTATTTCACATTAACTTTGCTGGACAAACTGTTCCAAGAGCCATAACTGCAGATATAAGGTTAATCCAATACCCTGCATCTTATTGTCAAGACCGTTTGATCTTATATTATATATATTATGTACAGAAAACAACAACCAAAAAACTCCTGATTCATTACTATTGATGAGCGAATCTGTCCCGTTTCACTTCACCATAAAATGGAAAAAAGAAAATGTGCAAAGCGGCGAAAAATTTGTGAACCACATTTGTCTCGCAATTTTTTTGTCACCCGCGCCTATTTGACGTGATCGGGTATTTTTTTTACGTGACCGGGTCTTTTTTTGACGCGACCGCGCCCAATTTGGGTGACAAAAAAAAGATTTTGCGCGACAAATTTTTCTGCGCCAATTTTCACGGAAGTTTTGCAAAACAATTAGCCAGTCGCTGTGAATCCATGCCTGCCGAAAAATTTTGCTCATCTCTATTCATCACCTTATTACTGCCATGGCAGTTGCATCTGGCTATTAATGGGTCTTCCCATTGGTAACTGTCACTACTCCAGTCTATTCTAAATGCCACCTTCCAGTTGCCCGTTCTGCCAGTCTCTGCAATGGTACCCCCTTACCATAAGCTCATCCCAGGATGCTGCTGCTTTGCAGAGCGATTTGAAAAAATTGGAAAACTGGGCAGCAAACTGGAAAATGAGGTTCAATGTTGATAAGTGCAAAGTTATGCATTTTGGTAGAAATAATATAAACGTGAACTATCTACTGAATGCTAGTGTGTTGGGGGTTTCCTTAATGGAGAAGGATCTAGGGGTTTTTGTTGATAACAAGTTGTCTAATTCCAGGCAGTGTCATTCTGTGGCTACTAAAGCAAATAAAGTGCTGTCTTGTATAAAAAAGGGCATTGACTCAAGGGATGAGAACATAATTTTGCCCCTTTATAGGTCCCTGGTAAGGCCTCACCTTGAGTATGCAGTGCAGTTTTGGGCTCCAGTCCTTAAGAAGGATATTAATGAGCTGGAGAGAGTGCAGAGACTGCAACTAAACTGGTAAAGGGGATGGAAGAGTTAAACTATGAGGTTAGACTGTCAGGGTTGGGGTTGTTTTCTCTGGAAAAGAGGCGCTTGCGAGGGGACATGATTACTCAAAGTCAGATACAAGTATATATATATTCTGAAACCATTTATCCAGAAAAGTTCCAAATTACAGAAAGCCCATCTCCCATAGACTCCATTATAAGCAAATAATTGTCATTTATAAAAATGATTTCCCTTTTTGCTGTAATAAAACAGTACCTTGTACCTTGTACTTAGTTAAAACAAACCCTATTGGAGGCAAAACCGTCGTATTGGGTTTAATTAGTGTTTAAATGATTTTTTTAGTAGACTTAAAGTAATACTGTCATGGGGAAACATATGCTAACAAAGAAAGGCGTGCAGCTCTTGGCAGAGTTAATGGGCAGAAATAGGAGGAAAGTATCAGACAGGTTAATCTGACTGCTCTGTTTTAGGCTCAGCTAGAGAAATAGGGCTATACCAACTGACAGAGGAGGGGTGTTTGAATGGTTTCTGACTGCTCTACTTCCATAGATAGAAATAGACAGGTAGCACTAGATATCAATAGCCAATATATACTGACAGGTAAAAGGGAAAACAGGCTATGAACTCATCTATTGCTTATTTTGAGTACAGATATATCTCAATGAAAATCCTGTAACACAGACAGTAATATATCGAGCAAAGTTATATACAACAGGTTTAATTTGCAATGTGGAAGGCTTGGTGCTAAAAACCTGCACTTTGCATGCTGGCTTTCCCTCTGTTTGAATTAGCAGCAGGTCTTTAAAGTGCAGAAATCTGTGGCACGCCCCCATGAATACATCTTTGCCTTTAGCAGCACTGTATTCATGAGGGTTGGGAGGTATGTAGTGATGCTCTGCAGTGCACCATACACCACATTTGTTATCCAGAGAAAGGTGAAAAGAGCAGCCTGTCAGCATGAGCACTAAGGGATGAGCCGCAATCTTTCCCAAGGCTTCATTGTAGCTTCTTCAGATTCCCATACTTGTGCATATGCTTGCGTTATACTAGAAATCCTAACACAACCGCGACACACAAGTGATGTACCGAGGTCGGACCAAACCCATCCCACCTGTGGGTAAACCTGCAGGTCCCATGGGCATTGGACTAGTCCACATGTCACTAGCGGTCGTGCATAAAAAAAGCTGTATGCGTCTAAAAAAGTTGTGCGTGTCCGTTTCACAAATTTTTTGGCAGGGCGAAATGGGACAGATTCACTCATCACTAATCCCCAACCTTTTTTACTCAAGAGTCACAAAAGCATGGGAAAAGTTATTTGGGGATGCCGAATAAGGGTTGTGATTGGCTATTTGGTAGCCCCATGTGGGCTGCTGGCCTGCAGGGGGCTCTGCTTGGAGTAACACTGTGTCTCTGGGCTTCCAAAACTTGTCTCCAAGCCAGAAATGTAAAAATGGCACCTACTGTGAGGCAACATCTAAGGGTGTGGTGAGCAACATGTTGCTCCCGAACCACTGGTTGGGGATCACTGTTATACTATACTGCCCATACCTAAGCCTTAAATGCCTCAGGGGAGCCTTGGGGAATTCAGGAAAAGATGGCAGTGCAGCACAGAGAGGAAGCTCCTCGGACCAGTGTCATTTTGCCAAAAGAGGGCACCAATTTGAGGGAAAAATATTAGCAAATTAATACACTAATGGAGATGATATTACCCTTTCTTTGTACAATAGAGCTTACTATGTAAAGTCACTATCATATTAATCCATACTATTTTCAGTTGTATTGTGAGCCAGTTGTCCTGACAGAATGCTTTTGGAGAGTGTTAAGGTCCCCTTGGCAATGTAGCCAAGCGAGCGGATCTTCTCCTGATATCACCCACCTACGGGTCGGGGGGGGCCGCATCAACGAGCCAATGCGGTCCCCGATCTGACTAGATTTTGTAACCTGCCCGATCGAGATCTGGCTGATTTCAGGCCAGATATCGGTCGGACTGGCCCGTCGGTAGTGCCCATACACGGCCCGATTAGCTGCCGCATCTGTCTAAGGCAGTGGTCCCCAACCTTTTTTGCACCACGGACCGGTTTCAAGCAAGACAATTTTTGCAAGGACCGGGGATGGGGGGTGTGGCACAACTAGTGCTAGTAAAATTTTATATTATGTACTTTATTATTAGTATTATTATTACATACAGCTTAATAAAGTACTTTGGTCCTTGTCGTGATCAGTAGAAATCTTCCTAGGTTTTGCATAGCTATTGTCATGGCTGTGTAACGCATCAGGGAGTTGGGATCACAGGTAATTGGGATCAGAGGTGGCCCGGTTCAGCACAGCCCACGGCCCGGTACCGGTCCCCGGACTGGTGGTTGGGGACCCCTGGTCTAAGGAACCAATGTCGGCAGCTACTATCGGCCCGTGTATGGGGACCTTTAGAGTGTTAAACTGCAAGAGCCAGAGGAATCCCACGCCCAGCACTCCGTCTACTTGTTTCCTAATAAATGTGTCAGCAAAAGAGTAACTTACTCTGATTTTTGTTTTCCTCCAAAGTGATAAGCGGTAAATTCTGTGGGAGTGTGAAGTCTATTTAAAGAACCAGAAAACTTAATAGGATATCTAAATATAACAGTTTGCTGGGGTGTACACTTTCATTTTTCAAGAGGAAGCAGCAAAATAATTCTGCTTAAAATGTTTGCTTCAAAACTTTCCTTCTGCTACACCAACCGGCACAGAGATTCACACACAGGGCTTTTTTTAGTCTGATATGTAGCAGTTTCAGCACATACAGGTGGCTTCTGGGATCTGAGAGTGGAAAATACAGAGATATTACTAGTATTGGTGCAACATACAGGGCTTAGTGGCATTTCATGTTATAATGGCACTTACAGGTGGCACTTACAGGTGTGCAAGGTCCACTGGGGCTGCTACCCAAGGGGCCCCCACTGCCCACCCCCCTCACCCACCACCAGCTCCTCCCCCATAAATGCACCTTATACTTACTTTTGCCATGACTGGGGAAGGGGGGGCAGCAGAGGAGCGATGGGGAAGGGCAGACAGGGATTGGGTCTGGGTCAGTGGAGCCCACTGGGATATTCCTTGTGTCCTGCTGGCCTAGTCTGGCCCTGGGTTTGAGTTTGATCCTATTGTAGCTGTGAGCAAATCTGGACTATTAAGCAATCTTGTACCTTGTAACTGCATTTTCTGGGTGTAGAGCATGTGGAGCCTCCTACTGACCCACCCATAGCAGCATGGTGACCAGAAACCAAAGTGAAGCAAAACATATGGATTTTGGCTTCTAGATATCGCTCATCACTCATGGCCACTTGATCAGAGTACAACATGGAACTGATTCTTATTCTTTCTTGGTCTGGAAAATGCCAATACAGGAGTCATTTACCCCTAAACCCCAGTACAAACACAGAAGCAAGCGGCTTTGGTTCTCATCCAGGGCACTAAGGTGCTCCTAACTGCCACTCCTTGACTTGGGCATGGGGAGGTGGGAAGCAGGTAGCTACATTGCTCCCCCCGAACATCCCTCAGAAAGACATTGTTGCCAAATATTGTAGGTCTCTAAAATTCTCATGACCAATTAAACCCTTTTTCTTACATTTTGCAGCATGCCCTGCAGGTCATAAATGACTGTTCGTGGCTTTTCCAGCAGCAAAATCCTTTGGTTCCAAAACACGTTCTGAACATACTGTATAGCATTATCCAATGGCCCCTTGTGGCTAGCGTTAAGTACCTTACTCCCTTGGTTATCATCCAATAGACAGACTTCTAACCTGGGTACAGGTGACTCAACAGCCCCAGTAGCTCCAGGGATTATAGTGATATATTGTCTGTATGAATATAATGTCTCTGTACTGCTTAAATAAAGAAGCACATACTTGTGTTGTATTTCAACAAATGGGGAGATTCCCCTATATACTTGCATAGTACACAGGTATCTGTTTTTATTTTTAATTGGCTGGCATGATTGTAACGGTGTATGGAATGGCCAGCATTGATACCTGCACCTTTTCCATCTTTTATTTTCTGGGCCTAAAAAATGGTACAAGCTTAGAACAATCTTTTGTACATGTTTCCCTGTTCGGAAAATGTGATTCAAAATGGTGTTGTTTTGTGCCTAAAGGGAAGGCTGCAATGCCGCCATGCCTTAACAACGATACATTATTAACACAATTAGATTTACTGTACACAGGAAATTTATAACTGGGGCTTAATGTTTTTACAACTGCATTAGAATTGCCATGGCAATGAGATAAATCACTCCAGCCCCGAGGTAACCAATTGATTTCCATTGTATGTTGAATATATTAATGTTTAAATACATTCTTTCAGATCTTTCATTGTCTTTTTATGGTAGCAGGTGAAGGCTCCCGTGCCATTCTTGGTACCAGCCAAAGACAGGTGGCACTGACCTGTTTCATTGGCCATGCTAATTATTTACAGTATGATGATCATTGTTGTCAGCCTAGTTATGACCTCCTATCAGTGAATTCCCTCTGGAAGCCTCTTCTGGTTTAGCCTGAGAATATTTATCATACAAGCTGTCAAGTGTTTTAATGAACACCAGACTCTGAACATACAGTGGCAAGAGTCTCTTTCAACTGTCACTATCAATAGCACGAGATGCGAGAAATGTTCCTTCAGAGCAGGCAACTAAAGGTGCACAGCAAAAATAAAACACAGCTAAGCATTTAAACAAGAATTACTTAAACTATCGGCTTAACGAAAGCATTGAAAACATGTCTTTCATTAAAACTAGGGGTTTTTGTACTTGTATTTCATGAGATAAAAGCAGCAGACATGTTGGAGTGTAATAGTGCACTTTGTAAATACAGGTATGGCACCTGTTATCCAGAATGCGCAGGACCTGGGGTTTTCCAGATAAGAGATCTTTCTGTAATTTGGATCTCCATAACTTAAGTCTGCTAAAAATCATTTAAATATTGAATAAACCCAATAGGGCTGTTCTGCCCCCAATAAGGGGTAATTATATCTTAGTTGGGATCAAGTACAGTTACTGTTTTATTATTACAGAGAAAAGGGAATCATTTAACCATTAAATAAACCCAATAGGGCTGTTCTGCCCCCAATAAGGGGTAATTATATCTTAGTTGGGATCAAGTACAAGGTACTGTTTTATTATTACAGAGAAAAAGGGAATCATTTAACCATTAAATAAACCCAATAGGGCTGTTCTGCCCCAATAAGGGGTAATTATATCTAGTTGGGATCAAATACAGGTACTGGTTTTATTATTACAGAGAAAAGGGAATCATTTAACCATTAAATAAACCCAATAGGGCTGTTCTGCCCCCAATAAGGGGTAATTATATCTTAGTTGGGATAAATTACAAGGTACTGTTTTATTATTACAGAGAAAGGGAATCATTTAAACCATTAAATAAACCCAATAGGGCTGTTCTGCCCCCAATAAGGGGTAATTATATCTTAGTTGGGATCAAGTACAGGTACTGTTTTATTATTACAGAGAAAAGGGAATCATTTAACCATTAAATAAACCCAATAGGACTGTTCTGCCCCAATAAGGGGTAATTATATCTTAGTTGGGATCAAGTACAGGTACTGTTTTATTATTACAGAGAAAAGGGAATCATTTAACCATTAAATAAACCCAATAGGGCTGTTTGCTTGGTCCCTGCAGAACAAGTCGGATATTTATTGGAATGTCTAAGGACCCACTGATAGGCCTACCAGCCAATATGGACTGAAATTAGACAGAGATTAATTTGACAGGTTCCTGTTCCATGGGCCACCATAGGCCCCACTATATGATTGGATCAAAAATCCTCTCATTTGGAGACATTGCCCAACAATCAGATCTGCCAGTGTATGGCTTTATAGATATATGAAACCCTTTTTGCATTTATTCTCTGGGACAGCATTTAAAAGAAAAGGTAATCCCTTGCAACCAATGAAATTTTTTTCCCTAGTTTTTCTAGCAGTTTTACACTACTAATATGATGAAGCTGAAACAACAACACCACCCGCTTTTCATTTCAGTCGACAGACACAGTAGGCAGAAAATAAAGTTAGCGAGTCTTGCAATGTTGCCCTTTGATTCAGACATGGCCAAGAACATCAAAATTAAATGTAAATATTATAATTAATCATCAGGCAAGTAATGAGTACCTGTGTTTGGATATGAGGGCTAAATTGGCACAGTATATAAAAAAGTATTTGCTTTGTGAATCTTCTAAACCTGAACAAAATATCTTTAGTATGCACAGTAATCTCCCCAGGCAAGCAGATAAACATTTCAAATGCACTTGAACACAAAGCAATCAAATGTTCATCCGCTTTCCATAGGGAGATACTGCACTCCAGTGAGCACATCCCACTGATTGGCAAATGTTCCGCTAGTCTCACTGCAAGCCCTCTGTAACCTTACACACAGCGCTAAGCCAGCGTTTTACAAATGTATATTCTGGATAAAGGTCCAAATATATATTAAATGTTTCTGCATAGCGATACCAGCATAGAGTTTCAAGTCATACAGTATTTAACGTTCAAACAGTGCAATCCGACGAGTATAATTTAGCCATTTATCTCAGCTTGAGAAATTCTCTGGTTTTCAATTGCCGGATGGCTTATAAAAAGTTCATAGAATAAATTTCTTCGTATTTTGGAGTTTGATATTTTTTTTCCATGTTTGCATATGCTGAAATGTCAGTTGTCTCTTTCTTTGTAGACAGATTGTACTTAAAGGGGAACTGTAACCCTAAGAAATCATTCTAATTTTTTTTCTATCATGTTAGTTGAGCAAAATAAACTTTACTTATACAGGTATGGATCCCTTATCCGGAAACCCATTATCCAGAAAGTTCCGAATTACGGAAAGCCTGTCTCCCATAGGCTCCATTTTAATCAAATAATTAAGATTTTTAAAACTGATTTCTTTTTTCTCTGTAATAATAAAACAGTACCTGTACTTGATCCCAACTAAGATATAATTACCCCTTATTGGGGGCAGAACAGCCCTATTGGGTTTATTTAATGGTTAAATGATTCCCTTTTCTCTGTAATAATAAAACAGTACCTGTACTTGATCCCAACTAAGATATAATTACCCCTTATTGGGGCAGAACAGCCCTATTGGGTTTATTTAATGGTTAAATGATTCCCTTTTCTCTGTAATAATAAAACAGTACCTGTACTTGATCCCAACTAAGATATAATTACCCCTTATTGGGGGCAGAACAGCCCTATTGGGTTTATTTAATGGTTAAATGATTCCCTTTTCTCTGTAATAATAAAACAGTACCTGTACTTGATCCCAACTAAGATATAATTACCCCTTATTGGGGGCAGAACAGCCCTATTGGGTTTATTTAATGGTTAAATGATTCCCTTTTCTCTGTAATAATAAAACAGTACCTTGTAATTGATCCCAACTAAGATATAAATAATCCTTATTGGATGCAAAACAATCCTAATGGGTTTAATTAATGTTTATTGATTTTTTAGTAGACTTAAGGTATGGAGATCCAAATTACAGAAAGACCCCTTATCCGGAATACCCTTGGTCCTGAGCATTATGGATAATGGGTCCTATACCTGTACTATATAAATTATTTCTTCTTGTTTCCCTTCAGTCTTGGAGCTTAATGTCACAGCCAGCAGGCCGGCGCCATTTTGGGTACACTGTTATTAAGGCAAAGCTTTGTATCACCCCAAAATCTTATGCATTTGGCATCTGGGTGATATCTAGGAAGTGCTGAATGGAAAGTGAAAGTAACTGTAATTAAAAATCTGTGTTGTCAATTATATATTGCCTGCCCTGCCTCTATGCCGCAGGCATAGAGGCGGGGCAGGCAATATATGATTGACAGCTCTGATTTTTAAATACATTTATAACGGGTTTGTCAATTATATATAAATATATTATGTAATTATTATAACAGGTTGTCAATTATATATTGCCTGCCCCGCCTCTATGCCGCAGGCATAGAGGCAGGGCAGGCAATATATGATTGGCAGCTCAGATTTAATGTATAAATACATTTATAACAGGTATGGATCCCCTTTAAGGGATTCATGGGGGGACTATACCATGCAGAGACTTCATCTCCTTGCGGGATTTTACTTTATGGCCTTTTGGGTCAGCCAAAGTCTTCGTCAAGAAGATCTGTTTATACAAAAGTCTATACCCATGTCACAAATGTAATGGTTTGGTGGGGTAGGAAGCTTGCAAGGGCCAGAGGACACATGTTCATCCAGAAGTACAGTGAGCAAAGTGCAAGTTCAAGCCCAATTGGCATGTTTTCTTCCCCCCAATGCAGATTTTTTTTCCCTCAGAATTTCAGTGTCATTGCGGTTGCAAGGAGGCAATATGGATGGGCCAGTTGTGCTGTGCCTATCACATTTGCATTTGTTTTGGCAAAATTACCACAACTGTGGTCCGGCGTCATTCCTAGTGGCATCATTTCCAGCCTATAGATGCTTGATATGGAGGGACCCTCAAGCTATGGACTTGGAACGGACTTCAGAAGGGCCTGACTGGCACCTAATGCAAGTACAGGTATGGGACCTGTTACCCAGAATGCTCGGGACCTGGGGTTTCCCGGATAAGGGATCTTTCCATAATTTGGATCTCCACAATTTAAGTTTGCTAAAAATCATTTAAGAATTGGAACCCAATAGCCTTGTTTTGCCCCCAATAAGGATTATTTATATCTTAGTTGGGATCAAGTACAGGTACTGTTTTATTATTACAGAGAAAAGGGAATCATTTAACCATTAAATAAACCCAATAGGATTGTTCTGCCCCCAATAAGGGGTAATTATATCTTAGTTGGGATCAAGTACAGGTACTGTTTTATTATTACAGAGAAAAGGGAATCATTTAACCATGAAATAAACCCAATAGGGCTGTTCTGCCCCCAATAAGGGGTAATTATATCTTAGTTGGGATCAAGTACAGGTACTGTTTTATTATTACAGAGAAAAGGGAATCATTTAACCATGAAATAAACCCAATAGGGCTGTTCTGCCCCCAATAAGGGGTAATTATATCTTAGTTGGGATCAAGTACAGGTACTGTTTTATTATTACAGAGAAAAGGGAATCATTTAACCATTAAATAAACCCAATAGGGCTGTTCTGCCCCCAATAAGGGGTAATTATATCTTAGTTGGGATCAAGTACAGGTACTGTTTTATTATTACAGAGAAAAGGGAATTATTTAACCATTAAATAACCCCAATAGGACTGTTCTGCCCCCAATAAGGGGTAATAAAGGATCCGGAAATAAGGGATTACGGAAGGGCAAGAAACACAGCCAAAAAACTATTGCTCTGTGAGGCTACAGTTTAATTCTTATTGTTACTTTTGTAACTTTCTTTTCTATTCAGGCCCTCCCCTATTCATATAATAATCTCTCATCCAAACCGCTTCCTGGAAACTTGGACCCTAGCAACCAAATAGCCGCTGAAACTGGAGAGCTCTTCAACTGAAAATGAGATAACTAAAAAACTACATATAATAAAAAATGAAGACCAATTGCAAATTACTTTCTACATCATATTAAACGTTAAGTCAAAGGTGAACAACCCCTTTAATGAAAGTGGTTTCACTCGCAACTGTCTGTGGGGAAATTGCGGGCACCACAACTGCACTTGCGGATGTTAATGAGCCCTCAGGCCTCTTAATCTCATGAAAAGCCACCGAACAATATGATCTAAGGACAAGACCTAGGGGCTGATTTACTAACCCACGAATCCGACCCGAATTGGGAAAATATAAAATCAGGGAAATGTAAAATCGGGGCAATGCATTGTGCATTATATGTTGTTGGGACCACATAAAAACGGTGTAAAATACATAAAAACTGAAAATCAGTGTATGTAGGTTGTTAGGAAGGCTCTGCTACTTGCATAACTCTAGGGGGCACATTTACTTACCCACGAACGGGTCGAAATGAGTCCGATTGCGTTTTTTTCGTAAAGATCGGTATTTTGCGATTTTTTCGTATGTTTTGCGATTTTTTCGGCGTCTTTACGAATTTTTCGTTACCAATACGATTTTTGCGTAAAAACGCGAGTTTTTCGTAGCCTTTACGAAAGTTGCGTAAAATCTTGCGCTTTTTCCGTAGCATTAAAACTTACGCGAAAAGTTGCGCCTTTTTCGTAGCGTTAAAACTTAAAAGGTGCGAAGTTTCGCGTAAGTTTTAACGCTACGAAAAAAGCGCAACTTTTTGCGCAAGTTTTAACGCTACGAAAAATCGCAAGATTTTACGCAACTTTCGTAATGGCTACGAAAAACTCGCGTTTTTACGCAAAAATCGTATTGGTAACGAAAAATTCGTAAAGACGCCGAAAAAATCGCAAAAAATACGAAAAAATCGCAAAATACCGATCTTTACGAAAAAAACGCAATCGGACTCATTTCGACCCGTTCGTGGGTAAGTAAATGTGCCCCCTAGAGTTATGCAAGTAGCAGAGCCTTCCTAACAACCTACATACACTGATTTTCAGTTTTTATGTATTTTACACCGTTTTTATGTGGTCCCAACAACATATAATGCACAATGCATTTCCCCCATTTTACATTTCCCTGATTTTATATTTTCCCAGATTTGACACCAATTTAATATAAATATATAAAGAAGAACTAAGGGAGCAGAGAGCTTTAATGTTAGCCATTGAAGAGTTAATGTATTTTTATATAGGAATCTGTTCTACTAATATTATATGAAAACCACAGCTCACATTTCCTTCTATTTGTCCAACTGCGTGAGATTGATCAAAGCTATTTGTTGATTGGTTGCCATCACCACGACACTGATACAGATTTGTCCCCTTTTGTTAGACATGTAGAACTGTAGCAATAAGCACTGAACACGATGCCGAATAAAACTGACTAGTAAACCCATTATAGCAAATTGTTCTTTGCTTTATTCAACGACAAACAAACAATTTAAAGTAATAACATGGTTATACTCTTCACATCCCTAAATAAAATAAAGGGGGGAAAAAAACCCCAACTGTCAGTCCCAGATTTGTACATGAAATTACATTCATAAATAACAGTGGCTCCGATTGATTGAATAGGCATCATATGGATTTACAACACGGGCGTTTTATCATTTATTTGATTGAATCTGAGGAAAATAAATATCAAATTGTCGTCCCTTTTCATATCTGACAAATTTCTATTGTCAAAGAATCAAATAAAGTTTACAGGAAAGTGCAGAAAAAAACCAAGAGAAAACCTGGTATATTATTCTCCGCACAATGCCGCGCCGCAAAGTGTTCACATCAAAAACTTGGCCTTAATAACTGTAATTTTTAGCAGCCATTCAAGTTGAAAAGGGAAAAGGATTTTTTTCTGGTGCTGTTTCTTCTTGTATTTAATGCCGTTATGTAGCTCTGTACCTTAAAAGTCCAGGGAATGTGCCGTAGATGGGAATAACTTTCTTCCTTTTATTAAAAAAGTAATACAGGTATAGGACCCATTATCCAGAATGCTTGGGACCAAGAGTATTCTGGATAAGGGGTCTTTCCGTAATTTGGATCTCCCTACCTTAAGTCTACTAAAAAATCAATAAAACATGTATTTAAGTCAATAGGCTTGTTTTGCCTCCAATAAGGATTATTTATATCTTAGTTGGGATCAAGTACAGGTACTGTTTTATTATTACAGAGAAAAAGGAATCATTTAACCATTAAATAAACCCAATAGGACTGTTCTGCCCCCAATAAGGGGTAATTATATCTTAGTTGGGATCAAGTACAGGTACTGTTTTATTATTACAGAGAAAAGGGAATCATTTAACCATTAAATAAACCCAATAGGGCTGTTCTGCCCCCAATAAGGGGTAATTATATCTTAGTTGGGATCAAGTACAGGTACTGTTTTATTACTATAGAGAAAAGGAAATCAGTTTTTAAATTTTGAATTATTTGATTAAAATGGAGTCTATGAGAGGCGGGTTTTCCGTAATTCAGAACTTTCTGGATAATGGGTATCTGGATAAGGGATCCCATACCTGTACTTATATCTTTAAAAACAAAAAAACCTCCATTACTGATTAGGTTGTAGCTAAATTGGTTTTGTTTTGATAAAATTACTTTTCTATACAGCTATAAACTTGCATATGCTTATACAGGTATTGAACCCCTTATCTGGAAACCCATTATCCAGAAAGTTCCGAATTACGGAAAGGCCATCTCCCATAGACTCCATTTTCATCAAATAATTCACATTTATAAAAATTGTTTCGTTTTCATCTGTAATAATAAAACAGTACCTGTACTTGATCCCAACTAAGATATAATTACCCCTTATTGGGGGCAGAACAGCCATATTGGGTTTATTTAATGGATAAATGATTCCCTTTTCTCTGTAATAATAAAACAGTACCTGTACTTGATCCCAACTAAGATATAATTACCCTTATTGGGGGCAGAACAGCCCTATTGGGTTTATTTAATGGTTAAATGATTCCCTTTTCTCTGTAATAATAAAACAGTACCTGTACTTGATCCCAACTAAGATATAATTACCCTTATTGGGGGCAGAACAGCCCTATTGGGTTTATTTAATGGTTAAATGATTCCCTTTTCTCTGTAATAATAAAACAGTACCTGTACTTGATTCCAATTAAGATATAATTACCCCTTATTGCAGCCAAAACAATCCTATTGGGTTTAATTATTGTTTAAATCATTTTATTAGCATACTTAAGGTAGGAGGTCCGAATTACGGAAAGACCCCGTATCCGGAAAACCCCTGGTCCCAAGCATTCTGGATAACAGGTCCCATACCTGTAACAAGATTTCATCCAGCTGAATTTCAACAAGAGCTATGTCAGCAAATTGAGTATTAAACCCAAACCATTTCTGGCTATTAAACTGGGGATTAAGGAATATCTAGAACAGCAAATATTACTGAACCCCTAAGTTCACTCCAATTGGATTTTAGGCTTGGACCCATCTACTGGTTTAATCTGTTCCTAAGGCAGTGGAACTTTATGGTTCAGTCCCTTCTTCAAAATCCAATAGTTGTTCGGACAGATATAGGAAAACATGCTCAGACATTCAATATTTTCAAGAAAGATTATGTCAGAAAATAGATATTTACCCTCAAATGTCATCCCTAAAGGCGGGCTCTCTAATGCTTTATTTACCAGTAGGGCCTTCCAACGGACACGAGGGCAACCACTCTGTTTAGAAGAAGGGAGGTTCCGTTTAAATATTCGGAAAGGATTTTTTACTGTGAGAGCTGTGAAGTTCTGGAATTCCCTCCCCGAATCAGTCGTACTGGCTGATACATTATATAACTTTAAGAAGGGGATGGATTCTTAGCAAGTGAGGGAATACAGGGTTATGGGGGATACTCTTAGTACAAGTGAGGGAATACAGGGGTAGGGGAGATAGCTCTCAGTACAAGTGAGGGAATACAGGGGTATGGGAGATAGCTCTCAGTACAAGTGAGGGAATACAGGGGTAGGGGAGATAGCTCTCAGTACAAGTGAGGGAATACAGGGGTAGGGGAGATAGCTCTCAGTACAAGTGAGGAATACAGGGGTAGGGGGGATAGCTCTCAGTACAAGTGAGGGAATACAGGGGTAGGGGGAGATAGCTCTTGGTACAAGTGAGGGAATACAGGGGTAGGGGGATAGCTCTCAGTACAAGTGAGGGAATACAGGGGTAGGGGGGATAACTCTCAGTACAAGTGAGGGAATACAGGGGTAGGGGGAGATAGCTCTCAGTACAAGTGAGGGAATACAGGGGTAGGGGAGATAGCTCTCAGTACAAGTGAGGGAATACAGGGGTAGGGGAGATAGCTCTCAGTACAAGTGAGGAATACAGGGTTATGGGAGATAGCTCTAAGTACAAGTGAGGGAATACAGGGGTAGGGGAGATAGCTCTCAGTACAAGTGAGGAATACAGGGGTAGGGGGATAGGCTCTCAGTACAAGTGAGGGAATACAGGGGTATGGGAGATAGCTCTCAGTACAAGTGAGGGGAATACAGGGGTATGGGAGATAGCTCTCAGTACAAGTGAGGGAATACAGGGGTAGGGGGGATATCTCTCAGTACAGAGTGAGGGAATATCAGGGTATGGGAGATAGCTGTCCGTACAAGTGAGGGAATACAGGGGTAGGGGAGATAGCTCTCAGTACAAGTGAGGGAATACAGGGTAGGGGGATAGCTCTCAGTACAAGTGAGGGAATACAGGGGTAGGGGGGATAGCTCTCAGTACAAGTGAGGGAATACAGGGGTATGGGAGATAGACCAAGGTTTTATAGATATAACATCAAGCACTCCGGACTGTAGAGATCTGCTGTAAAAACGGACTTTATTTCTTCATGTTAAAAACAATATGCCTGACGCGTTTCGTGCGTACATGCACTTATTCATAGGCCTATGAATAAGTGCATGTACCCACGAAACGCGTCAGGCATATTGTTTTTAACATGAAGAAATAAAGTCCGTTTTTACAGCAGATCTCTACAGTCCGGAGTGCTTGACGTTATATCTATAAAACCTTGGTGTATTCTCCCTTCAGCTGCGGGTTCGGGGCCTGAGCACCCGGACCACCATTGGACCTTGGTGAGCATATGGTTTTTCTTTTGAAATGAGACGCCGCTTATGTTATTCATTCTGTGTATTGGGAGTGATAGACTCGGGGTTTCCACACCTGGGTCTCAACTTTTCACGGGGTATATAACTAATTTAATCTAAATAACTAACTGATTGAGTTATTTTCAATGTGGTTGTGCATGAGCGGCTGCTTATTGATTCTATTATTTATTTTGTAATCATTGATTAAGTTACCGGCACCTGTTTTATGCCGTTCTTTTTCTTGAGGGTTTGGTATGGGAGATAGCTCTCAGTACAAGTGAGGGAATACAGGGGTATGGGAGATAGCTCTCAGTACAAGTGAGGTGAATACAGGGGTAGGGGAGATAGCTCTCAGTAACAAGTGTAGGGAATACAGGGGTAGGGGGGAATAAGCTCTCAGTAGCAAGTGAGGGAATACAAGGGTAATGGGAGATAGCTCTCAGTCCAGAGTTGAAGTAAAATACAGGGTATGGGAGATAGCTCCAGTGACAAGTGAGGGAATTACAGGGTAAGGGGGGATAGCTCTCAGATAATAAAAACAAGTGAGGGAATACAGGTAGGGAGATAGCTCTCAGTACAATGGAGGGAAACAGGGGTTAGGGGAGATAGCTCTCAGTACAAGTGAGGGAATACAGGGGTAGGGGAGATAGCTCTCAGTACAAGTGAGGGAATACAGGGGTAGGGGAGATAGCCTCTTCAGTAAAAGTGAGGAATACCAGGTTATGGAGATAGCTCAAGTACAAGGAGAAAATACAGGGGTAAGGGAGATAGCTCTCAAGTACAAGTGAGGGAAATACAGGGTAGGGGGGATAGCTCTCATTCTGTTTTGTTTTTCCTCCCCACCCCCCTCTCATTAACTCGACCGTAAAGTGAGGGAAAACGGGGTAGGGGCAGATAGCTCTCAGTACAAGTGAGCGGAAACAGGTAGGGGATGATAGCTCCCTCATGTACAGTGAGGGAAAACAGGTTATGGGAGATAGCTCAAGTAACAAGTCGAGGGAAATACAGGGGTACGGGGAGATAGCTCTCAGTAACAAGTGAAGGGAATACAGGGGTAGGGGATAGCTCTCAGTACGAAAGTGAGGGAATACAGGAAGGGGAGATAGCTTCTCATAAACAAGTGAGGGAATACAGGGGTAGTGAGATTAAGCTTCTCATAACAATGAGGGAATACAGGGGAGGGAGATAGCTTCAGTACACAGTGAGGAATACAGGGGAGGGAGAATGCTCTCCGTACAAGCAAGGAATACAGGGGTAGGGGAGAAGCTCTCAGTACAAGTGAGGGAATCACAGGGTAGGGGAGATAGCCTATCAGTACATCGTGAGGGAATACAGGGTTTATGGGAATCAGCTACTAAGTAACAAGGAGAAAAATACCAGGGTAGGAGATAGCTCCAGTACAAGTCGAGGACATACGGTAGGAGAAGCTCTCAGGTACAAGTGCGAATACAGGTTGTAGGGAGATAGCTCTCAGTACAAGTGAGGGCATACAGCGGGTATGGGAGATAGCTCTCAGTACAACGTGCCGGAATACAAGGGTAGGGGGATAAAACTCTCATAAAGTGAGGGAATACAGGGTAGGGGAAGATAGCTCTCAGTACAAGTGAGAATACAGGGAGGGGGGATAACCCAGTACAAGTGAGGGAATACAGGGTAGGGATAGCTCTCAGTACAAGTGAGGGAATTACAGGGGTAGGGGATGATAGCTCCAGTACAAGTGAGGGAATACAGGGGTAAGGGGATAGCTCTAGTACAAGTGAGGGAATACAGGGGTAGGGGGGATAGCTCTCAGTAGCAAGTGAGGGAAAGTACAGGGAGGCCTCGCTCAGTAACAAGTGATGAATAAGGGTAGGAGGGAATAGCTCTCAGTACAAGTGAGGGAATACCGGTATGGGCGATCGCTTCCATACAAAGGTGAGGGATACAGGGCGTACTGGAGATTTCAGCTCCAGTACCAAGTGAGGGGAATACAGGGGTAGGGGGAGATCGCCTCTCAGTACAAGTGAGGGAATACAGGGTAGGGGGATCAGCTCTCAGTAACAAGTGAGGAATACAGGCGTATGGAGATAGCTCTCAACCAAGTAGAGGGATATACGGGGTATGGGCAGATGAGCTCTCAGCTACCACAGTCGAGGGAATACAGGGGCTAGGGGGGATAGCCTCAGTACAAGTGAGGGGCATACAGGGGTAGGGAGATAGCTCTCAGTTAGCAAGTGAGGAATACAGGGGTAGGGAGATTAGCTCTCAGTAAACTAAGTGAGGGAATACAGGTTATGGGAGATAAGCTCTAAGTACAAGTGAGAAAATACAGGGTAGGGGGATAAGCTCTCGTACACCCAGTGAGGGAATAAGGGATAGGGGGGACTAGCTCTCAGAAAAGTGACGGGAATACCGGGGTAGGGGAGATAGCTTTCTCAGCTACAAGTGAGTGAATACAGGGGTAGTGAAGAAGCTGCTCATACAAGTGAGGACATACAGGGTAGGGGGATAGCTCTCAGTAAAGTGAGGGAATCCAGGGTAGGGAGTAGCTCTCAGTACAAGTAGGAATAACAGGGTAGGGGAGATAGCTCTCAAGTACAAGTGAGGAAACAGGTAGGGGATAGCTCTCAGTACAAGTGAGGGAATACAGGGGTAGGGGAGATAGCCTCCTAAGTACAAAGTGAGAAATTACGAGGGTAGGGAAGATAGCTCTCAGTACAAATGAGTGGGAATACAGGTGGTAAGGAACTGGGGATAGCTCTCAGTATAAAGTGAGGGGAATACAGGGTAATGGGAATAGCTTCTCAGTACAAGTGAGGGGAATACGCTTAGGGGAGATAGCTCTCAGTACAAGTGAGGAAACAGGGGTACTGGGATAGCCTCTCAGTACAGATGAGGGAATAGAGGGTATGGAGATAGCTCCAGTACAATGAGGGAATACAGGGTAGGGGAGATAGCTCTCATACAAGTGAGGGAATACGGGGTTGGGAGATAGCTCTCTCAGTACAAAGTCGAGTGGAATACAGGGTTAGGGGCCGATAGTCTCTGTTACAAGTTAAGGGTAATACAGGGGTAATGGGAGATGCTCTCAGTACAAGTGATGGAAATACAGAAGGGCGTAGGGAGATAGCTCTCAGTACAGTAGTGAGGAAATACAGGGGTAAGGGGGGATAGCTCTCAGTACAAGTGAGGGAATACGAGGAGGTAGGGGAGATAGCTCTCAGTAACAAGTGAGGGAATACAGGGGTATGGTAATAGCTCTCCAGTACAAGTGAGGGAATACAGGGGTTAGGGGAGATAGCTCTCAGTACAGTGAGGGAAACAGGTAGGGGAGTACTTCTCATACAAATGAGCGAATACAGGGGATAGGGAGATAGCTCTCAGTACAGAGTGAGGAAATAGCAGGGGTAAGGGAGAATAGCTGTCAGTACAAGTGAGGGAATACAGGGGTAGCGGGGGGATAGCTCACTCAGTAAAGTGAGGGAATACAAGGGCGTATGGGAGGATAGCTCTCAGTACAAGTGCAGGGAATATCAGGGTTAATGGGAGATAGCTTCCAGTACAAGTGAGGAATACGTTGTAATGGCGGGATTAGCTCATTAGTACAAGTGAGGGAAATACAGTGGTATGGGAGAATAGCTCTCAGTAAACATCCAGTGAGGGAATACAGGGGTAGGGGGAGATAGCTCTCAGTACAAGTGAGGGAATAAGGGGTAGTGGGGAGATAGCTCTCAGCGTAAAGTGCAGGATACAGGGGTAACTGGGGGATAGCTCTCAGTAACAAGTGAGGGAATACAGGGAGTTATGGAGATAGCTCCTCAGTACAAGTGAGGGAATAACCAGGGTTATGGGGAGATAGCTCTCATACAAGTGAGGGAAATAACAGGGTAGTGGGGGCATAGCTCTTATACATGAGGGAATACAGGGGGTATGGGAGATAGCTCTCAAGTACAGTTGAGGGAATACAGGGGTAGGGGAGATAGCTCTTCAGTACAAGTGAGGGAATACAAGGGTATGGGAGATAGCTCTCAGTACATAGCAAGAGAATACAGGGGTAAAAGGGGAGATAGCTCTCAGTACAAGTGAGGGATAACCAGGTAGGGGAGATAGCTCTCAGTAACACAGTGAGGAATACAGGGGTAGAGAGGGATAGCTCTTAGTAGCAAGTGAGGCGAATACAGGGGTAAGGAGGAGATAGCTCTCAGTAACAAGTGAGGGAATACAGGGGTATGGGAGATAGCTCTCCTAAGTCAAGTGGGAGGAGAATACAGGGGTAGGGGAGATAGCTTGTCAGTACAAGTGAGGAAACAGGGGTTATGGGAGATAGCTCTCAGTACAATGAGGGAATACAGGGTTATGGGAGATAGCTCTCAGTACAAGTGAGGGAAATACAGGGGTACTGGGGGATAGCATTAGTACAATTGAGTGAATACAGGGGTATGGGAGATAGCTCTCAGTACAAGTGAGGGAATAACAGGGGTAAGGGGAGATAGCTCTCAGTCGAATGAGGGAATACAGGGGTAGCGGGGGATCTAGCTCTTAGTAACAAGTGAGGGAACTTACGGGGTAGGGGGATGCTTCTGTACAAAGTGAGTCTTGTGAATAAGGGGTAAGGGGGGATTTAGCTCTTAGTACATCAAGTGAGGGAATTACAGGGGTTAGGGGATAGCTCTCAAGTAAAGTGAGGGATACAGGGAGGGGGGATAAGCTCTCAGTACAAAGTGAGAGGATACAGGGGTAGGGGGGATAGCTCTCAAGTACAAAGTGAGGGAATACAGGTTATAGGAGATAGCTCTTCAGTACATAGTGAGTGGAATACAGGGGTATGAGGGATAGCTCTTAGTACAGTGAGGGAATAACAGGGGTAGGGGATAGCTCTCAGTCTATAGTGAGGGAATACAGGGGTAGATGGGGATAGCTCTCAGTACAAGTGAGGGAATACAGGGGTATGGGGATAGCCTCTCTAGTAAAAAGTGAGGGAATACAGGGTTATTGGGAGATAGCTCTCAGTAACAAGTGAGGGTAATACATGTTAGGGGTATGGGGGATAGCTCTTAGTACAAAGTGAGGGAATACAGGGTATGGGGAAGCTCTTAGTACTAAGTGAGGGAATACAGGGGTTATGGCACGTGCTCTCAAGTCAAGTGAGGGAATACAGGGGTAGGGGGGATAGCTCTCCGTACAAGTGAGGGAATACGGGGTAAGGGGATAGCTTCTGTATTTGTGAGGGAATACAGGGGTAGGGGAGATTAGCTCTCAGTACGAAGTGAGGAATACAACGTATGGGAGATAGCTCTCAGTACAAGTTGGGAGGGGAAGAGTTATCAAGGGTGGTGAAGGGGGATAGCTCTCAGTACATAGTGAGGGAATACACGGGAGGGGAGATAGCTCTTCAGTACAAATGGAGGGAATACTCAGGGCGTATGGGAGAATAGCTCTCCAGTACACGAGTAGGGAACAGGGGGTAGGGGAAGATAGCTCTCATACAAGTGAGGGAATACAGGGGTATGGAGATAGCTCTCAGTACAAGTGAGGGAAATAAGGGGTAGGGGAGATAGCTCTCAGTACAAGTGAGGGATACGGGTAATGGAGATAGCTCTCATACAGAGGTGAAGGGAATGACAGGGGTAGGGGGGATAGCTCTCAGTAGTCTTCATGCAGGGAAATACAGGGGTAGGGGAGATAGCTCTCAGTACAAGCGAGGGAATACAGGGTAGGGGGGATAGCTCTCAGTACAAGTAGTGAGGGAATAACAGGGGTAGGGGAGATAGCTCTCAGTACAAGTGAGGGATACAGGGGTAGGGGGATAGGCTCTCATACAAGTGAGGGAATACAGGGGTAAGGGAAGATAGCTCTCAGTAAAATGTGAGGGAATACCAGGGTAGGGGGATAGCTCTAAGTACAAGTGAGGAATAGGGGTAGGGGAGATAGCTCTCAGTACAAAGTGAGGGAATACAGGGGTAAAGGGGAGATAGCTCTCAGTAAAGTGAGGGAATACAGGGGGTATGGGAGATGCTCTCAGTACAATGAGGGAATACAGGGTTAGGGAGATGCTCTCAGTACAAGTAGGGAATACGGGGTAGGGGAGATAGCTCTCAGGTACAAGTGAGGAACTACAGGGGTAGGGAGATAGCTCTCAGTAAAGTGAGGGATCAGGGTATGGGAGATAGTCTCAGTACAAGTGAGGAATAACAGGGTAGGGGAGATGCTCTCATAACAATGTGAGGGAATACAGGGTCTGGGGGAATAGCTCTCAGTACAAGTGAGGGAATACGGGGTATGGGAGATAGCTCTCCAGACAGAGTGAGGGAATACAGGGGTAGGGAGATAGCCTCATACAGTGAGGGAATACAGGGGTTGGGGATAGCTCTCAGTAAAGTGAGGATACAGGGGTATGGGGAGATAGCTCTCAGTACAAGTGAGGGAATACAGGGTTATGGGAGATAGCTCTTAGTACAAGTTGATCCAGGGACTGGTCCGATTGCCATCTTGGAGTCAGGAAGGAATTTTTTCCCCTCTGAGGCAAATTAGAGAGGCTTCAGATGGGGTTTTTGCCTTCCTCTGGATCAACTAGCAGTTAGGCAGGTTATATATAGGCATTATGGTTGAACTTGATGGACGTGTGTCTTTTTTCAACCTAACTTACTATTTTACTATGTTACTATGTAACCACCTTCTTGGAAGCACTCAACCCAAAAACAGATCTTTGTAAATCTTGAGGTATCAGTGATTTTTACTTAGAAGTAACCACCATTACCAATCGATAAAATAAATATTAAATGAAAATAAATAAATACAGAAATTCATAAATACACCCCTAAATTATTTGATTGCC
Organism: Xenopus tropicalis; assembly: GCF_000004195.4. Lineage (NCBI taxonomy): Eukaryota > Metazoa > Chordata > Amphibia > Anura > Pipidae > Xenopus > Xenopus tropicalis. The sequence continues at coordinate 18,918,897 of NC_030678.2, forward strand.
ATTTCTTATGAACCTGCAACAAAATAACTCTATGTTATTAAATTACAGATGGTTTTCAATGAGAAACTCTATTCTTGTGGACTGTTAGGAAAGGAGAATAAACCCAAAGACACATTGCTTTGACTGCAGATATTTATTTGTACGTTTATCTGATTTTTGTTCACAAATTCTCAGCGCTTGGGTGCATTTTGCTCTGGAATATCCCAGCCTAGGTCTCAGTTTCTCATCTGCCAATCTAGAAACAAAGTGTCAGAGATTTTTTTTTTCTTTTGTTTTAACATTTGACATCATCTGGAAATACCCAGTTTCCTGTTAGGATAAATGAAACAGCCTCAGCCCCAAAGTAAGCGTCGCTTTGGTATCAGCCAGACTTTCACTTCTGTTTATTCACAAACCTGAGGTGAGAAGTGAAACGAATTCCTTCCAATCTAAAGAGCAAACTGAGTATGACTAAGCTGTTACTAATAGGGTGATTATTTCAAGCCAAATAGTGAAAAACCATTATGATAAGTAATATTTTGAAATTGAATATTATATTAAAAACAATGTCATATATAATATATACTTATAAATATAATACTTATAAATGAATGCTTAGAAACAAACTTTCCTTATACAGGTATTGGACCCGTTATCCAGAATGCTTGAGACCTGGGGATTTCTGAATAAGGGATCTTTCCATAATTTAGATCTCAATACCTTAAGTCTAATAAAAAATCATTTAAACATTAATTAAACCCAATAGGACTGTTCTGCCCCCAATAAGGGGTAATTATATCTTAGTTGGGATCAAGTACATGTACTGTTTTATTATTACAGAGAAAAGGGAATCATTTAACCATTAAATAAACCCAATAGGGCTGTTCTGCCCCCAATAAGGGGTAATTATATCTTAGTTGGGATCAAGTACAGGTACTGTTTTATTATTACAGAGAAAAGGGGATCATTTAACCATTAAATAAACCCAATAGGGCTGTTCTGCCCCCAATAAGGGGTAATTATATGTTAGTTGGGATCAAGTACAGGTACTGTTTTATTATTACAGAGAAAAAGGAAATCAGTTTTAAAATTAGAATTATTTGCTTATAATGGAGTCTATGGGACTCGTAATTCGGAACTTTCTAGATAACGGGTTTCCAGATAACGGATCCCGTACCTGTACTATGAAAAAGCTTTGATAACCAGTTAAACAAGTTTTACCCCTTTTTATTTGGAAAGAAACTACTAACAGTAAGTGAGCTTCATTAGGATCATGTACAAAATCTCTGTAATTTTAATGGGGCAAAGAATCTGTGCAGCCGAATGGAGTTCAGGGGGTGTTTTGCCAACACAATTCCTATAGTGAATAAAGATGATCGCTTTGACAAATTTTTGCCCAAACTTTTATGAATTGCCTTTGTCACTTATTTTGCTGCAAGAATAAGGATTGCCACTCCCCCCCCCCCCCAACTTACAGCCAGTGTCTAGGGAGAGGGGTTTTGACATCACAGGGACAGGGGATGGGTGTGTCAGGGAATGGGTGTGTTAGGGGAGGGGAATGGGTGTGCCATTGGCGGAGAATTTGTGAGTCAGGGTCCATTGGATGGTCCTGGTCTTGGAGGGTGATCACGTAAAAGTAAGTTGCAGGGGAAACAATTTAGGAAACAGAGGGAATTAATGCCAATTACAATGTTATTGTTTCCTGCTTTTTTCCCATGCAACTTATTTTTAAGTGTTTTGACTCTTCAAGACCAGGACCTTCCCATAGACCCCAACGCCTAAATTCTCTGTCCACGGCACAACCATTCACCAGTGCCACCCCAACATTCACTCCCCCACATTACCACCACCCTCCCTTGATGCTGATTTGAGTTTTTTTTCTTGAGCTAAAACTCATATATTCTAACTAGGGTCTCTAAAACTTGAATATTTGAGATTTATTAAGCACAAAATAACTTGTTGATAGTCTCATTGACATCAGAATTCGATTGTGCTAAGTTTAAGGTTTTTTTTTCATGTTTTAGGCAAAAAACTTTTACAACTTTGATCCCAACTCCACAGTCAAGCCCTGGTGTATATGCCATCCAATCAACCTACATTCTTTTTTTTCTCTCTATTCTATTCAATTAAGAAATTGAGACTTCTCCATAATCAGTAATTTATGAAGGTTAAAAAGTGACTTAATTACCTATTATATTATATTTAAAGCAAGTTTCTTCAAATTAGGAAATGTATTCTACTATTTCAACATATGTTCCTCACTTTAAGCACATTGTCAATGGCTACTAAACTATGATATTGTTTTTGTTTAGCCCAAAATAAAGTCTTCATCATAAAAAATGTAATCTATATTTAAAAAAAATTGATGAAATAATAGGGTTTTTTCAAATAGAAGTATATGGCCAAAACATCTTTCCCAACATGTATTTCGTTGATACTTTGTTAGATATTAATTAAGAATGTTGTAAAATCCTGTTGGATGTAGACTGTAGTGACCCATAGATATGGTCTTCTCCTGAAACTCCAACAAGGCGCCTCATTGTCATCTTTGGTCTGGGGTGCAAACATTTGGATGAGTCCAATTTGGACCGAATCAGGAAAATGTTCACTTGCTTGGAGACTGCGTTGGCACCAGTTTTTGACTAATTTCCTATCCCAATTATTCCTGTTAAGGGTAAAAAAATCCTGCAGTGCAGTAAACAGTGAATTTCTGATAGGGTTTTTGAATGATTTCATAAAATACACTGTTACCACAGCTAAAATCCCAACTGTGAAGATTGAAGTCAGTATATTAGATATGGGACAGCCCCTACGCCTCATTCTAATAAATAAATGCCCACCACCAAAACCACATTATTTCTGCATAAAGCAACTGATGTACAATTGAGTAGAAAGGGGGAAGTTAAGATATGAAGAAATTATACTTAAAACTATTTTAGTGATATATATAATGCGTGGGTTTAATGAAGTCACGTCTTACTCAATAATATGAGGAAAAGGTTGAGTTCTTTGACTTATAACACTCATATAGTTTATTGAGATGTAATAAAACGTATAACTGAAAGCAGGCCACAAGACTTTGAAGAACTGTGCCCCACTCCACCTTTAGCCAGCCAATGACTGCTTACAAATGATTGGGAAATCCATTCTCAAGTTTCGATTGGATACTTTAATTTCTCTGGATTGTCCTTTAAGGTCCCCATACACGTTAAGAAGCGAGCGGAACTTCACCCGATACCCCCACCTGGGGCCAAACGATCGAATTATATTGGCGGCAATGAGGCAGTCGGTTCGGGGGGCCGCATCAACGAGCTGATTTGGTCCCCAATCGGACTGAATTTTCTAACCTGGCGATCGATATCTGGCCGATTTCAGGCCAGATATCGGTCAGCCAGGCCCCTCGTTTCTGCCCCTACATGGGCCGATAAGCTGCCAAATCAGTCCAAGGGACCGATATCGGCAACTACAATCGGCCTGTGTATGGCCACCTTTACTCCAAAGTCCTTATTTGTCCTGATATTCCATTACTCATTTCACAATACATTACCCCTTTTTCTCTCCAGTCAGGTAATTTCCCCCTGTATGTACAGTATAGATGCGAGTCACATTCGGTAAGGATTTTCTATGGAGCTCATTTACCACTGCAATTGCAGTTGAGGTCATACAAAAATGGACACACTTGTTTGATTTGACACCATTCATTAAAGGTACTTGTGTCTAAAGCTGCTGAATTAGTTTTGCCTCCTGTAGCAAATTGCATGCAAGTAAATCTGTAGACAAGGGGGAAGCATGGAGATTCCCACAGTGGCCTAAATCAATAGATACAATGTATTTGGAAAAATGAATCCCAAGCAGACACCATGATGATGATAAAGAGGCAATCCTGACTATACATGTTAAGCTCAGTTGCATCTGATTTGGGTACAAGCACAATTGCACACAGTTTGAGGCTTCGGACATGATAGAGTCTTTCATACTTGCAACTTGCTTTGTACAGGAGCAATGGCCAGCTCTATGTTGTAGCTCCCCAAATTCTAACAGGTGTTCCCAAGTGAAAATGCGTGTAGGACTGGCCAGACCAAGTTGGCCACAGCTTGTATACACAGTAGAACCCCGATTTTGCTTACTTGAATTTGACATTCTCGAAGAATTGACGCCATTTTTTTTGTGACGCCATACAGGCAAGGTGCATCTTTTTTCTCCTGATTTTTGTTTTCCTGGAATTTATGCTGTTTTGACGCTGTCCCTTGAGAAACATAAAATTGGGGTTCTACTGTAATGCAATACATTTTTAGTAGCTGTGTGCGCAATATAGGGCTTGTGTACATCCGCCAATGTGATTTCTTCACTTCAGTCAGCCCTTCCTGCTGTCTATTCAGAACTGAGCGCTACTAATGCAGGGGAACCCTGGAACTACTACCACCTCCTGACCAGGTGGCAGATCCAGGGTTTCCTCCGTGCCCAGCATCAGTAGGCACAGAAGTCACTGGCAATCCGAACACCGGAAATGATGCCAGGCAGACTTTTGTTCAATTGTGTTTGATTTGCGATGGAATGCACCTGCAGTTGTGGGAATTTTGGTGAATCAGTTGCAGTGGTGGTGGTGGTAGATGCAGTTCATTTGCGCCAATCACATCAACAATGGTGCTGGAATGAGGTCTAAGACACTTGCATTTTGCCCACTGCACTTGCAGACATACAGGTGGCCTAATGTCTTAAAGCAGCGCTGTCCAACTTCTCTGGTACCGAGGGCCGGAATCTTTCTGCCCAACGCGGTAGAGGGCCGATAATGGAAGCCAGTTTGACCACACCCCCTTTTTAAACCACACCCACTTAAAACCACACCCATGTTATCACAAGAGCTTTTAAGACTTTACCCACATTAATGGTGATAGCGCAGCAAAACCCCAAATGGCTGGTGCTCACTGTAGGGATATCACCCTTCATTCGTATGTCAAATAATTATATTATGTCTTATTAAAACACACCCTTAAATCCCTATGCCTCCTCTTCCCCTGTGCCGCCAATTGGACAGCCCTGTCTTAAAGGGAAACTATAGCCCCCCGAACAATGTAGGTCTCTATAAAAATATATTGCATAAACAGCTCATATGTAAAACCCTGCTTCATCTGAATAAACCATTTTCATAAAAATGTATTTTTCAGTAGTATTGGGTAATCCTAAATGGAAAATTGCCATTTTAAGGGCCGCCCCCCTGAGATCATATGGTTCACGGTGCACACAAACAAGCCAAGGGCAAACATACATGCTAGGCCCCATCAGCCAATGAATGGACAGAGTTCTGTCTCTTACTCCCACACTACTTCCTGTTACAGTTAGAGCTGCATTACTTCCTGTCAGCTGATCTCTGAGGGAGCACACAGCCCATCACTAAATGGCGGCTGAAGGGAAAAGATGTAAAAAGGCAATATTTACAGATATATAATTCAGTTTGGTGAGATTCTTCAATAGGCCACTTAATATAATATAAACTATATGTTTGTTATATATTCTGGGGGTATTCTGTAACTATTATGGTAACTGGCATCCTTGAATATACAGATGGAGCAGGTATGGTGGTGTTTGCTCTGTTGAAATAACATTCAAGTGATCGCTACTTTGGGCCACATTCTCAACTAAAACTTGCTCCATCTGTATTAGGTATTGCCATGACTATAATTTCAATTAAATTGTCATCTTTATATGTTGCACGTTTATACCTACTGGAAATAGGTTGGTAAGTCGTGTAACCGCTGGCCTGAAGTTTATTGAACCGTGCCTCTAAAATCTCATTAACAATGGCCTTTGTGCTTAAAATCTTTCTGTAGTTTGATTTTTTTTTTGTATTTTTGCATTGGAACACTTTTTTTTTTTCCTCCCAAGGAAAACATCATAATTAAATCTGCATTATGCCACAGTGTGAGCCGCTTTTTAAGGTTCAGAGCACTGCAGCACGTCCCACTTTAAATTGATTTTCACGAGCATTGGATTGAGATTGATCAGAATAAAAGCTTTTGGAGGAAATATAATATTTCAAATACCCGACGCTGTTTGCTGACTAAATCATATTTTCCAGAATACAATAGGATAATTACTTCCAATGGCTTTATATCTGTATTTATAAGACTTAGCATGCGAAATGATTCAGCAGAACTTAGAAGAATATACTTTATTCAAACGTAAAACGCTTTACGCTTAAACACAAGGACACATTACGGCCTTTTTCCCCCCAGATTTTTATTGTTGCTGGAAATAATATTTGGTGCCCTGTTGTGCCACACAGGCTTAATGTTTAAAAGGCAGCGCTTTTTATCTTAAGAACATGACAATGTAAGTGCAGTTTTTTTTTAGAATGAGTCTTCTGATGAGTGTGTAACCCTTTCAAGGAGGTCACTGCAACATATTAGAGCCCCCCTACCAAACTTTTCTTGAACTTGTGTATCTAACCCAGTCCGACTGTTCCTAAAGGTGGATAAAAGATTGAGTGCTGTTGTTTGTGTCAGTGAGTAGCGTATGTAATAAAACTTCTTACGGATAAAGCTGTTATTTCACACCAAAATATATAAATAAATAATGCCACTTTCAAGCAGGTCTTATAAAATGTGCTATGGTCACTAACAATTAACATTGTAATATTGCTTATATCGTTGATATTGTTTATTACATACACTTCCAATCTGGGGCAGAGAGTTGTTCTATTTATCTATCTATCTATCTATCATCTATCTATCTATCTATCAGCTATCTATCTATCTATCTATCTATCTATCAGCTATCTATCTATCTATCTATCTATCTATCTATCTATCTATCAGCTATCTATCTATCTATCTATCTATCTATCTATCATCTATCTATCTATCTATCTATCTATCTATCATCTATCTATCTATCTATCTATCAGCTATCTATCTATCTATCTATCTATCTATCTATCTATCTATCTATCTATCTATCAGCTATCTATCTATCTATCTATCTATCTATCATCTATCTATCTATCTATCTATCTATCTATCTATCATCTATCTATCTATCTATCAGCTATCTATCTATCTATCTATCTATCTATCTATCTATCTATCTATCTATCATCTATCATCTATCATCTATCATCTATCTATCTATCTGTCTGTCTGTCTGTCTGTCTATCTATTATCTATCAATCATCTTCTTTGTATTATCTATCTATCTATCTATCTATCTATCTATCTGTCTGTCTGTCTGTCTGTCTATTATCTATCAATCAATCATCTTCTTTTTATTATCTATCTATCTATCATCTATAGATAGATCTATAGATATAGATTTAGATACAGGTATGTCTATCTATTATCTATCTATTCATCTATGTGGCTGTCTGACTATCTATTTACAGTATCTATCTATATATCTGTATCTATCTATCTATCTATCTATCTATCTACCTATCATCTATCTATCTATCTATCTGTATCTCTATCTATCTATCTATCTATCTATCTATCATCTATCTATCTATCTATCTATCTATCTATCTATCTATCTATCTACCTATCATCTATCTATCTATCTGTATCTCTATCTATCTATCTATCTATCATCTATCTATCTATCTATCTATCTATCTATCTATCTATCTATCTATCATCTATCTATCTATCTATCTATCTATCTATCTATCTATCTGTATCTCTATCTATCTATCTATCTATCATCTATCTATCTATCTATCTATCTATCAATCATTTTTACTTTTCAGATTTGCAGTTTATGAGTTAATTTATTAATTTTAAAATTCCAATATTGCCACATATCCTCTATCTGCTATAATGTTACATACATATTTATGTGACACAAAGATGCACTTATGGATATTTCATAATATTGTATAACGGGTATATTCTCATTCCCCAATTAGGTCTCGCTTAACTTCAATATATCTGTAGCACCCATTCCAAGTTAAAATCTCCCCTTTCTCTATTCCAAACATTGTTGACATCTGAAGGATTTAATTAAAACCGGCGGCCTGCATCAGCAAACAGTAACATTCACCTCTCCCTTTGCCGCGGATGCTCGGCAGTTGAAAAAAGAAACCCTCACATTTCAATAAACCTATGTAGAACTAGTAGAGCACACTCTGAATAGCTTTTTTCTGTGCGGATGATAGGATCAAGGTTAGATGTAAAAGCCAGGCTGCCGCTGAAAGCGCGGTTTATTTTTCAAGCCAAACAATGTTGACATGCATTAGGAGATAAACATCCGTCCCCTGCAAACAACATGCTAAAGTGATCGTGCACTTTCTAACATTATAGCAACAAAAACAAACGCTTCCATTTTTATAAAATATAGACTTGTACAACATGAGGAATTCTTAACTGCAGACAGAAAACAATCATTAGGAAAGTTCCTATGGCTTCTGTGCCGTCGGGGTGCCACTTTGCGTAATGTCTAATATTCTCCCTTAGCTTTTATACATTTCCCCTATGCAATCTCTATACATGATGAGGCTGCGTTGGAATACTATTTGTAAATGCAGTTTCTTGGAAGATGCTTAGAGACAATCATGTTGAACAGCTAGGGTAGCACTTCAGTGTTACTATGTGTCTGCTGACATTGGGGTATTTGTGTATGGCGGCATTATTTTCTGCGAGGGGTTTAGGAGTTGCTCGAAGGTGACATTGCCATTGGCAGAAGACGTGTTAGTGATTCAGTGTAATTAGAGCACTTTGCGTTAAAAGAACTACTACGCTGCATTTCACAATAAATGAAATTATATTAGATTTTTCCTCAAAGGGGAACTCCGGCTTCTAAACCAAAATTTGTTAAAGAGCCCCAAACAACACAAAAACCCCTAATATACCTATCCCTGTAATCTGTTCCTTCAAAAAGTATGAATAAATACCATTTTATATGCTGAAATCCAACTGCAAAACAATTCTTCTCTTTCTGCATCATTTGAAATCGTGGCAGGAAGGAGGGACTAAAGGGGTTATGTTACAAATTGTAACAACGTCTCCACAGCTTACAGACAGCATGCAGGAACTACATAACCCACAATGCATTGCACTGTGATGTTCCTTTCCTTATTGACATCACGTGTGCAGGGGATTGTGGGATTGTGAGGATGCAGGCTGAAGGCAGGCTGAGGACAGGCGACTACTGTTACATTTTATTTGAGACTCAAAAGTAGTCAGCCAGATCAGCAGGGCAACAGGGGGCGGGGCTTAGGGAACTGATCCAAACCGTATTATTACATTAAAAATCATGAAAAGGCTACATATTAATTGATGTATATTGCAAAGTTGCTTGTAATTATGTTTACTTAAGCTTAAGTTGTGTTTGGGTGGGGCGTTTTGCTTCACTGAAAAACTTGTGAAACAATGGAAAAATTCACAAAACGGAAAAAAGTTGCTGAAAATCCCGGCAACTGGAATTGGAATCAGTGTTTGTTTTTGCAGTTTTTCTCAAATCAAATGCATTGGATTCAATGGAGTTTTCGTTTAAAAAAATGCTATTTTTCTGCCCAATCAAAACACAACGCGAAATTCTAGCACAATTCCAGATTTGTGAATATACAAATTTTGCAGCAAATCTATATCAGGCTAAAAAAAATGCTCATCTCTACTACTTGCTAAAGTTTTATCCATAGTGACCAAGGATTTTATGAACAAAAATAAACTGGACTTTCTAATCATAAAAATAATCCAATATTTCACTAGAAAAAATAAAATTTGGTTCAGCTAGAAATAATACTCCTGATGAAGTGTAACAGCTCAGACTTATGGCAATATTAAGACAGTAAAAAATGAATGAATCTGTCCCCCTTGTGGGATCTGGGAGGTCCCTCTCATTATACTTTGCGTCACTTTAAGTTGATATGAATCAAGGGATTTTGGTGGTTTGTTGGTATAAAAAAACTTGTTTTTGAAACTACACTTCTGAAAAAGTTGAACTTTTTTTGGAAGAAATTACATTTATTATAGGCTATTAAATGACAGAGGCAGAAATAGCTCATTGAAATAGGATATAACCCAAATGACAAAATGAAGTTCGAAGTGACGGACAGAGACAAAGGACAAGTGTTGGAAAGTTCATTGTCTCTCCTTTGGTTTCCTTTCACCCACAGGAATAATAGAAAGCGTTTATCCAACAGTAACTGACGCCTACTCGCAAAAGCTGATTCTCTCGTTGCCTTTGTGCCTCTGGGCATATACTGTATCATTACGCTGATATAATAAAGGAGACACCTAATTGTGGGGGTTATTAGAGAAGGAATTATCTGCTAAATCTAGAAAAATAACCCTAAATAAAGGAGTGAAACAAAGCAGTTCTCTTATCTCTAGTTACAGACAAGGTACATTTTAGGGTTTGTGGCAAAATATCATAATGTCTAATAAGGCCTGAAGCATAATAAAGTTATCAGTGCTAGGTTTTAAAGAGATGAACACCTTAAAAAAACGTACATGGCTTATTTCATTAATTCAGCTGCACACAGTTTTCAGTAGCAAGAAATACAAGTTTTCCTCAAAAAGTTTCCATTAGGAAAACATTAGATACCCTATAGGCTGAAGCTTATCTGCTGGGCTTTGAGTAGGTGCTGAGCAGATCCCTACTCTATAACAGTCTCCCCCTTGTTGGGGCTTATTGGTGTAGGGCAGGATTTTCTGATCAGTCTATGTAACGTCTGGGAAGTGGTTTAACTTGAACAGAACAAGAATAGTAAAGAGAGCAACCATAGGAATCCCTGTGGGGGGGGGGGAAGGGTCCCCATTTCTAAGATGTCTTGTATATTATCCTACAATAGTTGTTTATAGCTACACAGAAAACTGAAAAAGTCAGTTCCCTTACTGATATGACAAGTCCAGTCCAGTCTGCCCTGCTGCCCTCCAACAGGAAAAGGAAGTGAAAAATGGCCAACAACTTCATTTCATTCCTCCCTCAAGAACCTGTTTTCCATGTATCACTCAGTGACATTATGTAAGGATATTTTCTAGCCATATAACCATATTTTAAAGGAGTTGTTCACCTTTGAGTTAACTTTACTATGATGTAGAGAGTGATGTTCTGAGACAATTTGTAACTGGTCTTCTTCTTTATTTTTTTATTCATTTTAGTTTAAAATTATTTCACTTTTTGTTCAGCAGCTCTCCAGTTCGGTGTTTCAGCAGCTGTCTGGTTGCTAGGGTAAAAATTACCTTAGTAACCAGGGAGTGGTTTGAAAAAGAGACAGGTATATGAATAGGTGATAGTAATGTGCGGGTTGAGATTTTCTCGACCCGCACCCGATCCTAACCTGCCCACTCCCAACCCTAACCCCGGCTTCCTTCCTCTATTTATAGACTTGTGCCCACCCCACAATGACGTCACAAAAGGGGTGGGGCTTCCGGGTGCACACCTATAAATAAAGAACCCGAAACAGAGCTGCCGGCAGTGTAAGGTTGTGGGCAGGGAGGGTGAGCAGAAGGACTCAGCCCAAACTCCCGTGCAACCCATAGGTTATATGCCAAGGTCGGCCTGAACCCGCCCGACCAGTGGGTATCAGGCCAGCCTGCACCTCACTAATAGGCGAGGACCTGAATAGAAAAATAAGTTATAAAAAGTAACAAAAACAATAACATTGTAGCCTCACAGAGCAATAGTTTAGGCTGCCGGGGTCAGTGACCCCAATTTGACAGCTGTAGAAGACAGTCAGTATAAGAAAGCAAATAATTCAAAAACTATAAAAAATAAATAATGAAGACCAATTGAAAATATATTGAAGGAGTTTAGTTCTAAAAGTCCTATTTTCTTCAAGAACATCTCCAGTTGCGATGGAGTCACAGAGTATGTACAACTTTTACAGCTCTTTGGGAAGCCAAGAAAGACGCTGCAAATTGCTCACCTACAGTTTTATTTTGTGCCTCATATCTGTTATGTCCATCTTCCTGTGCTACAGCTATGAGCGCACTAACCTTGAAGGAGCAATGTGCATGGGTAATGATACACAAGGAAAATAAATGCAACGCAACTGAAGCTCAACAGAATCAATGGAACTGAGCGGCAATTGACCTTGGAATTTTAACACGGATGTCCCAATCTAGTGAAAGTATAACTATTCCTTCCTCAATGGCTTCTTCCTTCTGTCAGGTGTTAGAAGAAATGTATTTTTTGCAGCAACACAGAGTTAAAAATAAAATAATAATAAGAACTCATACCTTAAAACTCCATGCCAAATAATGGAAAACATGATAATTATACTGTGTTTAAAAGAAGACATTGCAGGACACACGGTGCTATCTGAGGCAAATGTGTAGAATCGACTCCATCTGTACATAAGATTTTATTGCTGCTTCTAGACTTAGAAGCAGTCGATTTCTACCCTGGAAGTCAGTCAAATATTTGCTCTGGTAAGTATTAAAAATTGGGGGTAATTTGTTCTACATATTTTTTCCTAATGATCTCTGAACTGGGAGGATTTCTATAACATTGCATAGAAAACCAGAAAACCTCACAACAGGGGCCCACTAATCACATAAGCACACTTGCTGCTGTGCAAGCCCTTCTATACTTTCCTCTCTCTCCTTCTTTCTATATGCTTTCCTTGCTTCTTTTTTGTCTTCCACTTTCCCTTTTGTCATGTTCTACCTCTGCTCTTCATGGGATACTTATCCTCTTCCCGCCCCCACTTTCATCTTCTCACGCCTCTTTGCTTTCCTTCTGCTCTCCACATTTACTCTCTGACTTTCATTTTTTCACCATCTCTTATCTCACCATCCCTTCTCTCTGCTTCACCTTACATCTACCTCTCTCATTTGTAATTGGCCTTAGCACTTGGTGGGGCCCGGGGGTCTCGCAGGCAGGTGGGCTGGGCCACAAGGCAGGACAGGGGATGAAGGAAGAGAGGCGGGTCCAGCGTAAAAGTTAAAGATGGCTGTGCATTCCAGAGTGGAATGCGTGGCCTTCTTGAACAGTATACACTTTGGGCCAGCAGGGAGACGGGACCTTAGGGTTAACAATCCCTATAGCTTCAAACCCTACACTTCCTTATTTCACTGTTACTGGCAAGAAGCCCATGTATTTATTTTGCTATTAGCGTGTTCTTTATTTTTGGCTTATGTGCCTTATGACCACTTCCTGCCACACTGTAATATAGTGTTAAGCTGGGGTGGCTCTTGCTCTTTGGCTGCATATGTTGAACCAGGTGGATGTACCACTGAGCCTGGGATCAACAAGGCCCCAGAAGCTGTGCTGCCCTAGAGGGACCAGTACCTCTACTGAAGTTGGGACCCTGTGAACGAGGAATAGTAAGAGCAGGTTAGTTCTTGTTATAGCACTTTCTAGGGCAGCTTTCTGGCTCCAACCATTAGAGATAGCTGGGAGTATTCTCCTTTACAGGCTCTGCTGCCTTAGTGAAGGGACCGCAGTGGTGACAAGGGTATCAGGCATAGTCTTCTCCTTGATCCATGTCTGCTGTCTGGGATCCGGTCCATGGAAACCCTAGGGATAAAGATTACTTGCCAACTACTGTCCACAATGGTACAACATTCTAAAATGCATTGTGAGTATTGATGACCCCCCTCCCAATAAATGCATATTTGAATTTTATTAGGTTACGTATGTAGATATTGATTATTACGGTCACAAATGTGACCTCGACAAGGGCATTTGTTTTCTGTTTTGGTTAGTACCAGCTTCTGCTCCAATGGTGTGCTAGCTCAGAAGTCTTAAATTACCAAGCCAACATTCCACATCAAGGGAAACCCTATATGGTGGTTCTATTTATTCACCTCTAGCCATATTTTCATAGGCTGGCATCTCCCTGCGTAGCTGAAAAATATCTTCTGACCCAAGCATTAGTCTCCCAGGCTGATCCTCTCCTAGTTAGCTCAGCAGGGTGCTACTGCCACATATACATTTCATCTTCCTTGCTTTCGGCAAAGAACAAAGCATTAGCCTCACAGTTTGATCCTCTCCTACTTATAGGTGCTCATCAGGGAGCAATGCAAGGCTAATTAAAAGTATAAAGTAAGTATAACTGACCTGATCAATGCACATTCCTGCTCCATGTTTTATTAGTTATTTATTCTTTCTACACATTTTTAAATCACCCCCTTTATATTGACTTTGAGCACTTGGTGTCCTCTGATATAGCTATGCATTATGCTGGTAATTTTTGTCACCTACAGAGCAGATGAAGCTTAAATCTAGTAACCATGGATACTGGGGTATAATTATCTTGGTATAACATCTTAAGGAAATAATCTACACACCATATGATGTCCTGGTTGGCTAACCTGTATAAATACAGGTACAGAGAAACGAGCAAAAGATGTCACTAATGACCACCATGCATCATCCCACTGCTCAGAAGTGCAAATTGTGTGCTCATTACACCAGCCGAGCTGGTCTTTCAGAGTAGTCTAGGGATTTCCAAATGCCAGCCGTAATAAAAAATATCAGCTTTGGAACATTTACAGGCATGCCGTTTGTGTCCAAATGATATCACTAAACTGGTGTTTCCGTTATTTTGTCTACTCCTGAAGCACATTTTTCAATTTAACTACTGCGAATTGCCACCAAAGCATCCCTTGCTTTTAGGAAGAATTATAGTAATTATGAAACACAAAACTTGCCCTAAATAATAAACATCACACACGCTAAAATAATGACAAAAAGTGCTTGACGGTTAACCAAAGGCTTCTATTCAGGGAGAAGTACTTTCCTTTGTCATTCAGGCTCTCTGATATTTTTAGTGCACAGTCTATGCTGGCATTCAAACATGCTGAACAAGTAGAATATATAAAAGTGAGCTCAACTAAATTACATTTCTTGTCGGAAGATGAAAAAGATCTAGTTAAGAATCGTATAACTTTATATTTTTAGGACTTGTGCAAGCAATCATATCCAGACTCCATTAAAATCCATTTTATAAGGTCATTGCTGCGTTACATTCCACACTATGAGGTTTGCTCATTATCACTAACCTTTTGTGTTAATTATTTATTTATTGCGGCCAGGCTTGAAAGGGTTGTAGGGAAATCTGTAAAGTTTTTATGAATTCCTTTCCATCTCGGCTCAAAAGTCATCATACCCCAGCAGCATAGTCAAATGATGGGATTATTTACAGGAAACCCTGTAAGGGCTGTTATGGAATGATTGATTTTTATTAATTCATAATGATCAGTAAAATTAATTCATGCAGCAATCAATCCATAATTAATAACATTCTATAAAGCATAGACAAAGTTGAATATTGCCCACAGCCTGCATTGGGATTCAAGACAGTTGTTCTTTGGTGGGTATGGATAGTTCTGATGTTATATTTGGTCAAAATGATCAAATTTGCCTATCAGCTTAATTAAATCATAGATTAATTTGCTCAAGTTGATTGAAATTCAAAGACCTAATAGCCAGGAATGCCACAGGAAACTCACCAGATTCTCCATTTTATCTATGAGAATTTTTATGGCAGTAATACGGAACTCTTGCACTAACTTCTTAATGTCCCTCACAGCAGAGGAGGTGTTCAGCCCCTTCTGAACTATGGGTGCCACCATGTTAAATGTCTATGGTTGCCTATTCACCAGCCGAATCCGAGTCCCAGGGCTTCAGCCGAATCCCAGTCCCAAGGCCCCTCATTGTGCGTGAGTCCTACAGTGCCTATTAGCATTCTAAGGTGGCCATACACGGGCCGATTCTAGCTGCCGATATCGGTCCCTTAGACTGATTCGGCAGCTTATCAGCCCATGTAGGGGCACTAACGATGGCCCTGCCCTACCGACATCTGACCTGAAATCGGCCAGATATCGATTGGGCAGGTTAAAAAATTTAGTCGGATCGGGGACCGCATTGGCTCGTTGATGCAGTCCCCGACTCCGCCTATTATTGTCGTTCTAATTTGAATTAGCCTGAATTTGGCCAATATTGCCCACCCATAGGTGGGGATATCGGGAGAAGATCCGCTCACTTGGTGACCTTCGCCAAGCGAGCGGATCTTAACGTGTATGGCCACCTTAAGTCTGTAGCGCAATTTAAATCAAGTCCCCCAGCAAACTGTATGACTGAGTAGTAAGACCACGTTGCACTTACCCTTAACTCAAGAGCTCTGGCAGGGTGAACGAGCAGGGTTTTTTTAAAGCCCAGCATATTAACATACACCTAAAATTGGTTCCTTGTTATAAAGGCTACATAGCAGCTAGAAGCAATATTTGGCTGCAATTTGTATACAAAACACAGAAAGAAATTGCCAGCACTTGGTCTAACCCATGCTGTATTGTTGATCAGCTACTAAGACTGGTTGCTGAGGCTCCTGGGAAAAGTAGGAAAACCTCATATAATTTATGAAAAAAGTTTAGATTGCAACCTATACTAACTGACTAACTGGACTTCAATTGTTCAGATGGGAAGACATAGAAGTCTCTTGCCCTGGTTCTTACTAAGAGAGTCTGCTGATAAAAATTGCTAATATTCATGACATTGCCAAGCTGGTAGGCTGACCCATTATCCCCCAAACCATTATCAAACATCCAGAGACAATTAGGACAACCAGGTTGGGATATAACAGACCACATCTTTAATTATTAAATTGCTATTAAACATTAAATTGCTAAATAAAGAAGTTAGCATAGCAATAGTCCATCATACCTGAACATTATATATATATACACCACCATAGAATGCTTGCCTACCGGCCAAACACCACCGAGTGGGCTAATTGCCATGCCGGCTACCTGTCGCGAGAGCAATAGCTGGGCAAGTGAGAGCAGGAAACCAGAAAATCACCATCCTGGGACCCTTGTTCGAGAAGAATATAACCAACCTTTGCACACTTGGGGCATTAGCTTAGTTTGGGAATAAAGAAATAAAGAAATTACCATGGCTTGAAATCAGCTTATGTAAGTGAATACATCTAATATAGTGATGATTTCATATAACATTTTTGGCCAAAAGTATAAGCTTCCGTTCACACCAAGACCTACATTTGAAGTCCTCTGACAGTCTATTTATGCCACTAACTACTGTAATGCATTATAACATCTTTAACATAATATGCACTAGATAAAGCATTAGAGCTCATTAGTTAATGCGCAGCTGAAAGGGAATACCTGAATTAATGATGATTAATGAACAGTAGAAAAGCAGCTAGAAACAATATTTAACCTTAAATTTCACACTAAAAGGAGGAGAAAATGACAGCCTTACCTATCAGCTGTCAGACACTAACTGCCGCACAAAAATGGAGAGATTTGCAGGCCAGCGCTGTTACAGCTAGGATTACAGTCTCCATTGGCCTTAGCATGACACATGAGTGTTCAGTAGAGACAAACAGTATAATGACTGTGTAAACTGTAGATTCTAATGGTCACCCTATAAAATGAGAATTCTAAAATATAATAATAAAGTCATTTGCTTAAACAAGTTAGAGACCCACTGATTACTGTAAGTATAGAGGAGCAGGGATTTGGCTTCTGCTATGATTGTCAGTTCCATCCAAGGCCTAGAGCAGTGATCCCCAACCAGTGGCTCAGGGGCAACATGTTGCTCCCCAACCCCTTGGGTGTTGCTCCCAGTGCCCCCAAACCAGGGAGTTATTTTTGAATTCCTGACTTGGGGGCAAGTTTTGGTTGAATAAAAACAAGATTTACAACCAAATAAAGCCCCCTGTAAGCTGATAGTGTGCATAGAGGCTGCCTAATAGCCAATCATAGCCCTTATTTGGCTCCTCCATGAGCCTTTATGATGCTTGTGTTGCTCCCCAAATCTTTTTACATTTGAATGTGGCTCATGGGTAAAAAAAGGTTGGGGATCCCTGGCCTAGAGGATGAGGCTGGTTTGAGTCAGTATAGGTTGGAGAAGGTATAACCCAGTTTATGTGTAGGAATGCTCTTTGGATGGTGATGGGGTTTGGATATAAGGTGGTTTCCTACTAGGCAGGGAAGGCAAGTGAAAAGGGAGCCCTGGAATAAGATTAGGTCTTAGGAACATTAGTGGTATGTAATAGCTAATGGTAGGCTATGTGCTATGTGTAGTCACTCTAAGGGGTGTGTTTATCAACATTGCCCATAGCAACCAATCAGCAATTAGAGTTGAACAATTACCTACAAGTTAGAAAGCAAAAGCAAAGAGTTTGTCGCGACTAACTTGGGTAGGAAGCTTTATGTTGAGAATTTTCTCTATAAAGCAAAGGGTTTGCTTGCACGTGAATCCAACCCAACAGAAAGTCTTCTTAGACTATAAGAAAGTCAATAATAAAGATAAGACTGAAGACTAGTGGAAGGTTCCAGTAGAGCTGACGAGTTAATTGCTGCTATATTATACTGGTCGAAATCCCATGATTTATTATCGTCCTATTTGATTTGGGATAAAAACGTTGTTGGTGTTTTGATATACGGCTAAAATAAAACCGTGAAGGATTCGGAGACTGAATCATGACAATTTAGCACATGAGTTAATAGGTTAATAATGAATCATGTAGATATGTAGCCAGCTTATGTTTCTTCCTCTTGGCATTTCAGCACAATGCTGTAACCTCTCGAGCGGCCATGATGTAAATATTTATTACTATCTCCCGTCATGAATATGGGGAATATATTAACCTTTTCCCACTAATATTATGATGATAAAATACTTGGTGCTACAGGAAATTAACTTATTTTTATCGCAGACTGTTTGTCACAGTCTGATCCAGGGCTGATCATTCTATCTTATTTTTTTTTTTGTGTGCGTGTATATAACATTCTGCACGGCTATTGTGCTCTGATAGGTTACAGAAGAGTAAGGATACATTATATTTCCAGCAACAAAAGTAACAATGATCAGGTTTCTGAGAGGTGTCCTGAAAGCTTGACCCTCAATCTAAGCTCTATAGTCTGATAGCCTGGCGCGGTTTTATAACAATACCGTAGAGAAAGAAAGGAAGTCAAATGGAAAGTATCATTTTTATAAATATCTGTTGCTGCCGCTGTTATTGGCTTCCAGTTTTTGTAAGGATGATATTCACATTTACTAACTTTAAGTGGAGTTTATCTGCTTTCTGAGCAGCAGCAGCAAGGGTACAGCATAGAGTTGGAAGTAATATTTCAATATAATATAAAAAGAAATATGTAAAGATATTTTGTTCTGGGGCTACATGACAAGGGGTCCAAATCACCTTAAGATTCATTTAATATTTGGAGCATGGTGTATCTGAGAATGGAACTGAGAGGGTCATCAGCAATAGGTTCTCTTGGCCTGTGAACTTGGGGAAAGTTTTTTTTTTTCCTTTTTGTAGAGCAGTGATCCCCAACCAGTGGCTCATGGCAACATGTTGCTCCCCAACCCATTGGATGTTGCTCTCAGTGCCCCCAAACCAGGGAGTTATTTTTGAATTCCTGACTTGGGGGCAAGTTTTGGATGAATAAAAACAAGATTTCCTACCAAATAAAGCCCCTGTAAGCTGATAGGGTGCATAGAGGCTCCCTAATAGCCAATCACAGCCCTTATTTGGCTCCTCCATGAACTTTTATGGTGCTTGTGTTGCTCTCCAAGCCTTTTTACATTTGACTGTGGCTCACAAGTAAGAAAGGTTGGGGATCCCTGTTCTAGAGTTAATATTCTGTGCAATGCAGAACAGTAACTAGAAAGTTGCCAGAGCTGAATTTCATTGTGTTGTACTGTAACCATAACACAACCTTGTCACCGGGTATTACTGCCAGGACCTGTGGCCAAAGCATTCTGTAAGCTATCAGCAGTGGGCCACTGGTCTTAGGGTTTGGAGCAGGGACCAATGAATAGTGATGAGCAATCTGTCCCGTTTTGCTTCGCCATAAAATTCACGAAATGCATTTGTTGCACAATTTTTTTGTCACACCCGCGTCTTTTTTGTCGCCCGCACTTTTTTTGCCATGACCATGCCCTTTTTTGACGCGACCGTGCCCTTTTTTGTACAAGACCGTGGTCAGTTTGATTCGACCGTTTCCAATTTGACGTGACTGCGGCGATAAGTCTTGGGCAGGTGGCGAAGAGCAAAAACGGGGTCAAACAGGCAAAGGGTCAGCAACGGGTAATCTCAATCCAAAATCAAGCAGGCTTAGTTTCACAGGAGTCGTCCTGAAAAGCCTTTTCACGTCCAGAGGATGTCCCTTGGGAGGGGGCACTGTAGGGGACAGTCATTTCTCCACAAGATATTCTCTGCTACGGTTTCCCTGCCGGTCTGACCCAGCCTGAGCTCCTCAGAGAGAAGAAGGAACTACTATACAGATCCGGCAGCCCCAGCCCCAGCTCCACTGTCCCCGGACCCACTCCCCATAGTCATGAGGTCTGCTGTATGGTAGTTATGCCCCTGCCTGAGTGACCGGCAGCAAAGAAGACCCAAGAACTCTCAAGATTAGGGGATATATAGGCAGTCACTACTGGGAGGTAACTGGGAATGAGCTGTACCTGTTAATTAATACAAAGCAACTGGGAGCAATTGGCAGAACCAGAGACACAGACGGGAATAAGTAGAGATCAATAGAAAGAAAGCAATACTTCTAACTTGCTTCTGTAGGATAAGGGCTCGTACTGACAAGCGTTTTTATCTGCACTCCCCTGCAGTGGAATGGGTATGCAGAAGAACGCCACCGCAGGGGAGCGCAGATAAAAATGATCGTCAGTACGAGCCCTTAAGGTAATGGCAATAAAGGCTATAAAGTACCAGGTCACACATTCAAATCCAGCAGAAAACAAACAGAGGATAATATAATAAGGACATGAACATGCATTATACTGCAACACATGGTGACATAAGGGCAGCTATCAAGACACATGGCCCCATTAGCAGGTGTAGCACAGGGCCCCATTAGCAGGTGTAGCACAGGGCCCCATTAGCAGGTGTAGCAATAGTTACAAAACATGTGTGTGTGCACCCAAAATGCTATATACAGAGCACTCAAGCCTTTCTTTCTGTGCACGTTGAAAAGCAATGAGGCACAGAGAGAAGTACGTAGAGTTGTACATGCCATAGGCCAAGCACTAAGTACATAGCAACCCAAATGAGGGCCACATAAGTATATGGCCTTACTGCAAAACACCTAGAATGTACCCAGATGGTGGGAGCCATGATGAAATATAAGGAAATAAAGATGTTGCTTACTGCAAACCTACATCAAATGAGATGAGATGATCACTGTCATATTTTCTCCCAAGAACATTTTTCAAAAAAGTCTTCTGATGTAGAAAGATGTTCTATTGTTTTCCCTTGTTCAAATGGAATATTTGATTAAGATGTAAGGCATATGTTTCTGGGAAACCGCTGCAGGCACCCAGCAAAAAACAATAAAAAAAACCCTAATACATAATACAATGCATTTGGCAGCACTCTATCCAAGAGCGGGGGACAGGAGCAGGCGTCCCTCTCTCGCCACTGACCCTACCTTTACTTTAGACTCTCAAGTTAGGGAGCCAGGAGGTCGTAAATGGCCCTTTAAATAATGTTTTGAGGGTCTGGTCTTATAGACTACAGGGGCCAATTGGGACCATTTTGGTGGGGCCCCAACACTAAAGGTGTTATCAGCTGGCAAAGGGTTCAAGGACTGGGTGGGCAAAAAGTCCCTGCCTCTTGCTCCCTCCATGTGACTGATGGTGTAACCCTGCCTTTTCACCTTTCTTTCTCTTGTTTCATTGGCCCCCAACATTTCATGGCACAATGTGGCCCCAAGCACTGTGCCCTGACACACCAAACACACTATATACAGAGTGATTGTCCCCTCAAGCACACTCTACACAGTGACAGACAGTGGGTACCCTGGGGTAGCAGTATTAATACAGTGCCCACTTTGCATTTAATGTCCCAGAATACATTATCGGGCAATCATTGTTGGGAGTGGGCTAAACAGCTTTACTGGTGCAGAGCCCCCATGGGTGCAGGGCCTTATTGAGCCCATAGGTCCAATCAGCCTAAGGCTGGCCCTGGATATTAGGGAACCCTGGAGTTTACACCACCTTAAAGGTGCCAGTAGCTTCAGGGAACAGTGTACTCTCACCTAAAGAAACACTCACACAAATGTCATTTTGAAAACTTTCAGTGCCATTGAGTCCAATTCATGTCAAAGCCCAAATGCATTTGGTTACATTTTATAAAATTCACTTAAGTTGCTAAAACAGGGAAAACCTTGACCGCTTCTTTCATTATTTCCTCTGACTCAACTGACAACTGTTATACACAGAAGAGGCCTGCTGATAAATATGTTTTATTGGCTGCACTGGTTTTATTCGATAAGCAAATGTTGCAGTTTAATGGTAAATTACTTTTATCAAATACAGCTTCTGAACCAAAATTTGTTAAAGAGCCACACACAACACAGAAACCTCCAATATATATATCACTGTAATCTGTTCAAAAAGTAGGAATAAATACAATTTTTCATGCTGAGATCCAGCTGCAAAACAGTTCTTCTCTTTCTGGATCATTTGAAATCCTGGCAGGGAGGAGGGACTAAAACTAATGTTACAAATTGTAACAACTTCTCCACAGCTTACAGACACCATGCTGGGACTACATAACCCACAATACATTGCACAGTGATTCTAATTTCTCTATTGACATCATGTGTGCAGGGGATTGTGGGATTGTGAGGATGCAGACTGAAGGTAGGCTGAGGACAGGCGACTACTGTTACATTTTATTTGAGCCTCAATGTAGTCAGCCAGATCAGCAGGGGAACAAGGGGCGGGGCTTAGGGAACTGTTCCAAACCGTATTATTACATTAAAAATCATAAAAAAGCTGCATATTTCAGCAGTTTTGCAAAGTTTTCGGCGAAACAAATCAACTCAATAAGATTGTTTTGACTCCCAATAAGGATTAAATATATCTTAGTTGGGATCAAGTACAGGTACTGTTTTATTATTCCAGAGAAAAGGGAATCATTTAACCATTAAATAAACCCAATAGGGCTGTTCTGCCCCCAATAAGGGGTAATTATATCTTAGTTGGGATCAAGTACAGGTACTGTTTTATTATTACAGAGAAAAGGGAATCATTTAACCATTAAATAAACCCAATAGGACTGTTCTGCCCCCAATAAGGGGTAATTATATCTTAGTTGGGATCAAGTACAGGTACTGTTTTATTATTACAGAGAAAAGGGAATCATTTAACCATTAAATAAACCCAATAGGACTGTTCTGCCCCAATAAGGGGTAATTATATCTTAGTTGGGATCAAGTACAGGTACTGTTTTATTATTACAGAGAAAAGGGAATCATTTAACCATTAAATAAACCCAATAGGGCTGTTCTGCCCCAATAAGGGGTAATTATATCTTAGTTGGGATCAAGTACAGGTACTGTTTTATTATTACAGAGAAAAGGGAATCATTTAACCATTAAATAAACCCAATAGGACTGTTCTGCCCCAATAAGGGGTAATTATATCTTAGTTGGGATCAAGTACAGGTACTGTTTTATTATTACAGAGAAAAGGGAATCATTTAACCATTAAATAAACCCAATAGGGCTGTTCTGCCCCAATAAGGGGTAATTATATCTTAGTTGGGATCAAGTACAGGTACTGTTTTATTATTACAGAGAAAAGGGAATCATTTAACCATTAAATAAACCCAATAGGGCTGTTCTGCCCCCAATAAGGGGTAATTATATCTTAGTTGGGATCAAGTACAGGTACTGTTTTATTATAACAGAGAAAAGGGAATCATTTAACCATTAAATAAACCCAATAGGGCTGTTCTGCCCCCAATAAGGGGTAATTATATCTTAGTTGGGAACAAGTACAGGTACTGTTTTATTATAACAGAGAAAAGGGAATCATTTAACCATTAAATAAACCCAATAGGGCTGTTCTGCCCCCAATAAGGGGTAATTATATCTTAGTTGGGAACAAGTACAGGTACTGTTTTATTATTACAGAGAAAAGGGAATCATTTAACCATTAAATAAACCCAATAGGGCTGTTCTGCCCCCAATAAGGGGTAATTATATCTTAGTTGGGATCAAGTACAGGTACTGTTTTATTATTACAGAGAAAAGGGAATCATTTAACCATTAAATAAACCCAATAGGGCTGTTCTGCCCCCAATAAGGGGTAATTATATCTTAGTTGGGATCAAGTACAGGTACTGTTTTATTATTACAGAGAAAAAGGAAATCATTTTTAAAAATTATAATTATTTGCTTATAATGAAGTCTATAGGCGATAGCCTTTCCGTAATTCGGAACTTTCTGTATAATGGATTTCCGGATACCTGTACTATAATTGGTGCTATAATTTCACTTACCCACCGCAGCTCTTAGCTTTAATGTACATACATTGCGAGGCCACAACCAGAGAGGGAAGGAATAGTTGGACTGGAGTCTCCCGGCTAATTAAGAACCACGTGCCTGCACTATTGCTCATTCTTTTGTCTGTAAATAAATGTGTTCTCCCCTTGTCTTATTATCATTACTGGGAAGTGAAGCACATGTACAACACAGTATTCGGTCACTCAAGGGAACTGAGGCATGTCCTTTTTAAACTTACAGCGCCCATCAATAATGCACACACAAGTGAGCTGGCATTTGTACATCAACAATTCAGGCACAATAATATGATATGCTACATTTGTAATGTATAATGATATCGGTGCATAGCTGGCAATCACACCCTCATATGTTTCTCATGGAACGGCCGCTAACTGACATAAATGGTATGTGAAGGAGCAAATCTGTAATTCAGATACAGGCCTGTTATTTAGTTGGGTTTTTTCAGGTGCAAAAGTGATACATAGGCAATGTACCATGAGAAGGCAATGCCAGTGGCTTTTTACAATGTCAGAATGCACCAAATACAGGTAGGTATAGGACCCGTTATCCAGAATGCTCTGGACCAAGGGTATTCCGGATAATGGGTCTTTCTGTAATTTGGACCCCATACCTTAAGTCTACTACAAAATCAATAAAACATTAATTAAACCCAATAGGATTATTTTGCATCCAATAAGGGATAATTATATCTTAGTTGGGATCAAGTGCAGGTACTGTTTTATTATTACAGAGAAAAGGGAATCATTTAACCATTAAATAAACCCAATAGGGCTGTTCTGCCCCCAATAAGGGGCAATTATATCTTAGTTGGGATCAAGTACAGGTACTGTTTTATTATTACAGAGAAAAGGGAATCATTTAACCATTAATTAAACCCAATAGGGCTGTTCTGCCCCCAATAAGGATTAATTATATCTTAGTTGGGATCAAGTACAGGTACTGTTTTATTATTACAGAGAAAAGGGAATCATTTAACCATGAAATAAACCCAATAGGGCTGTTCTGCCCCAATAAGGGGTAATTATATCTTAGTTGGGATCAAGTACAGGTACTGTTTTATTATTACAGAGAAAAGGGAATCATTTAACCATTAAATAAACCCAATAGGGCTGTTCTGCCCCCAATAAGGATTAATTATATCTTAGTTGGGATCAAATACAAAGCACTGTTTTATTTTTACAGAGAAAAAGGAAATCAATTTTAAAAATCTGAATTATTTGATTAAAATAGAGTCTGTGGGAGACAGGCTTTCCGTAATTCGGAGCTTTCTGGATATTGGGTTTCCGGATAAGGGATCCCATACCTGTATTTCCTGCAGATTTTCGCTCAATACAGCGGGATATACTGGCTTGGTTTTACATTGCATTACATTTAGGGGTATATTTATCATGCTGTGTAAAAAGTGGAGTAAAACATTACTGGTGATATTGCTTATAGCAGCCAATCAGCTGCTTCTGCTTTGTTGAAATCTAATTGCTGACTGGTTGCCCTGGGCAACATTACAGATGCTTCACTCCATAGCATGATAGATTATACCCCTTAGTGATGAGCAAATTTTTTCACCAGAGATGGATTTGTTGTGAAATTCTGCATTCGCCATTGCCAATTTTTTTTTTTTCAAAACTGCCACAAAAATTTGGCTCAACAAAAATTTGCTGAGTGATGAAAAAGTCACATTGCATCAAAGAAGTCACAGTCTCGTCAAAAAAGTCACGGTTGAGTAAAAAAAAGTCGCGTTTGCATCAAATAAAAAGTCGTGGTCATGTTAAAAAAAGTCACATGGGTCAAAATACTGTGCAGTAGTAGCATGTAGCAAATTTTTTATCATTATTCATATTTTTCATCAGTTTTGCAAAGTTTTCGGCGAAACGAAATGGGACAGATTCGCTCATCACTAATTATTTTGTTTTGCAAATTCCATGGTTTGGTGCCAAAATGGAGTCCACTGCGGCTATTGGTGCTGACAGCTGTGAGAACCTTCAGGGTGGTGCTAGCTCCAGGGTTCCCTTTCGGAATGAGTACATGGGAATGATGGGCGCCATCTCGGTGCTGGGCCCACGCTAGTGCGTCTCTGAGCTCTGGGCATGCGCAATGTGTTTAAAAGGACGCTGAGGCCTACACCGGTGAAGCTTATTGGTGAACTCCCTAAACCTTTTTTCTTTGGTTTGATCGTTTTGTTGCTGACCCTGGCTGTGTTCCTTGACTATTCTGGTATTACAAATTTACTAGCAATCTAGTTGCTGGTAAATTTGTAATAGCCTTAAGAAAAGCCCCTGGCCTGCCCTTGATCCTTCCCCAGTTCATCCCAAACTTATCTGTTTTTCTTCCTGGATTGCTCTGTACCCTGTGCATCATAGCCCTGCCCATTTTGTGTCACTGCCCCGCCCCTTTATACCACAGCCCATTCCACTTGTGTTCCCACCCCCCACTGATATTCAGAACATTGGCATCCCTTAACTATTCTGGTTCCTGATCTTTGGGCTGTTTAGTGACTGCTGATTCCTGCTGCCTTCCCTGCCCTCGGCCTTCCAACCTGATCCTGATTCCTGGTGAGGAAGGAATGTTTAGTTATTCACACTCCTGCCAATCCTCCACTGAGCCTAGTCCTGAATCTATTTCAGCAGTGTGGGGCTGGGACCTTAGGGGCCCACCAGAAAAAAGTTAGACCATGGGCCCATTCTCCAAACAATTTTTCCTCCTTTTCTTGCCCAATCTCTTTATTCTCCTAATCTCTTTTATTTACATGCTAGCATCTATTCTTCCATCTATTTCTCCTCTTTGTTCCCATTCAGAAATAGGGAATGACCATGAAACAGGCCAAATGGTCAGGAGCAGGAGGGCCCACTGACACCTGGGCCCACCGGGAGTTTTCCTGGTATCCTGGGGGCCAGTCCGACACTGTATTTCAGGCTCTGTTTCTCTAGTGGGAGGCACAGGAGAGGATCAACCTAATATCTTTAGACTTTACACCCCAAAGTGGCAATTAGGAAAGCAGCCAGAGACAAATGGATAGAGAGAGAGATGATAGATAGACAGATAGATGATAGATAGATAGATAGATAGATAGATAGATAGACAGACAGACAGACAGACAGACAGACAGACAGACAGATAGATAGATAGATAGATTGATGGATAGATAATAGACCTGCAAAATAGATATAGGGCAGGTCATCATTTTGCCCCATGCATGGACCTACTCAGTCTGGCTCTGCAGGCAGTGCCTTGCCCTATAGATAGATAGTAGATACTAAGAGCAAAATAGCAAAAACTAGAATTCATAATGAAAAGTAAGGGTTGGATGACGTATGTAGTTGGGCAATTTGAGCATACCCCTCAATACAAATATCCCCCTGACGCTACCAGTGTTTGCTGATGGACATATTATATAGTCATTACATGTAAATGTATTACATAGGCACATACTGCACAAGTATAACATAATAACCTTAATTAATACACTTGTACCATTGTTTCTGTTCTTATATTCCCATAGTTACATATCTTCTACAGACATCAGAAGAGTAAGTTACAGCAAACAGCGCGAATGTCTGGAAGGATCTGAATGCGTTGGATAAAGCCATAATGACACATTGCAATCAGCCCCAGTAATCTCACCCCGGCTGCCGCCTTCTAATAATGAAACCGGAGTATTTTAAACCCCCCCGTTTATACAGTTTCTGGTAATCAGAAAGTTTCAGAAACTGCCGTAATGTAAAAGGTGGGTCATTTAGGCGCTATTATAGTCGTTAGCAAACGAGCACATTACATATGCTGAGGTTTCTGTTTGATGCAGTGAAGCTGTTAGAGGGAGTTCCCCCTTGACTTAAAAAAAAGAGAAATGTTTATTAGAAATAGAGGTTTCTGCGGTGACAATTTTAACCTTCAGAATCAGTCTCTTCAGATGTGACTAAGCTTGTGTCATAACTCTACTGCACTCTGCCCCCCCCCCCCTGCAATCAGTTTGCCCACTTTTATCGTTTTAAAGGAGAACTATACCTTAAAAATAATTATGGCTGAAAATGCTATACAGGGGTGGGATCCCTTATCCAGAAACCTATTATCCAGAAAGTTCTGAATTACTGAAAGGCCATCTCCCATAGACACCATTATAAGCAAATAATTCCAATTTTAAAATTGATTCCCTTTTCTCTGTAATAATAAAACAGTACCTGTACTTGATCCCAACTAAGATATAATTACCCCTTATTGGGGGCAGAACAGCCCTATTGGGTTTATTTAATGGTTAAATGATTCCCTTTTCCCTGTAATAATAAAACAGTACCTGTACTTGATCCCAACTAAGATATAATTACCCCTTATTGGGGGCAGAACAGCCCTATTGGGTTTATTTAATGGTTAAATGATTCCCTTTTCTCTGTAATAATAAAACAGTACCTGTACTTGATCCCAACTAAGATATAATTACCCCTTATTGGGGGCAGAACAGCCCTATTGGGTTTATTTAATGGTTAAATGATTCCCTTTTCTCTGTAATAATAAAACAGTACCTGTACTTGATCCCAACTAAGATTTAATTACCCCTTATTGGGGGCAGAACAGCCCTATTGGGTTTAATTA
The DNA here is from genome assembly GCF_000004195.4 of Xenopus tropicalis. Taxonomy (NCBI): domain Eukaryota; kingdom Metazoa; phylum Chordata; class Amphibia; order Anura; family Pipidae; genus Xenopus; species Xenopus tropicalis. The sequence continues at coordinate 18,947,696 of NC_030678.2, forward strand.
CTGTTTAAATATTTTTTAGCAGTATACGGAAAGACCCCTTATACGGAAAACCCCAGGTCCCTGAGCATTCTGGATAACGGATCCCATACCTTCCTAGACCAAAATAGTGGGAAAACTTTATAGGGCTGTTCTGCCCCCAATAAGAGGTAATTATATCTTAGTTGGGATCAAGTACAGGTACTGTTTTATTATTACAGAGAAAAGGGAATCATTTAACCATTAAATAAACCCAATAGGATTGTTCTGCCCCCAATAAGGGGCAATTATATCTTAGTTGGGATCAAGTACAGGTACTGTTTTATTATTACAGAGAAAAGGGAATCATTTAACCATTAAATAAACCCAATAGGGCTGTTCTGCCCCCAATAAGGGGTAATTATATCTTAGTTGGGATCAAGTACAGGTACTGTTTTATTATTACAGAGAAAAGGGAATCATTTAACCATTAAATAAACCCAATAGGATTGTTCTGCCCCCAATAAGGGGCAATTATATCTTAGTTGGGATCAAGTACAGGTACTGTTTTATTATTAAAGAGAAAAGGGAATCATTTAACCATTAAATAAACCCAATAGGGCTGTTCTGCCCCCAATAAGGGGTAATTATATCTTAGTTGGGATCAAGTACAGGTACTGTTTTATTTTTACAGAGAAAAGGGAATCATTTAACCATTCAATATACCCAATAGGGCTGTTCTGCCCCCAATAAGGGGTAATTATATCTTAGTTGGGATCAAGTACATGTACAGTTTTATTATTACAGAGAAAAGGGAATCATTTAACCATTAAATAAACCCAATAGGGCTGTTCTGCCCCCAATAAGGGGTAATTATATCTTAGTTGGGATCAAGTACAGGTACTGTTTTATTATTACAGAGAAAAAGGAATCATTTAACCATTAAATAAACCCAATAGGACTGTTCTGCCCCCAATAAGGGGTAATTATATCTTAGTTGGGATCAAGTACAGGTACTGTTTTATTATTACAGAGAAAAAGGGAATAATTGTTAACAATTAAAATAATTTGATTAAAATGGAGTCTGTGGGACATGGACTTTCCCTAACGCAGAACTTTCTGGATAATGGATCCTATACCTGTACAGCTGTATACACACTCAGTAGCTTCAAAGGGGATAAATACAAAAGCCTCCTTGAAAAACATTTTGCATGTACAACATTGCTTAAAAAATATTTGCAATGCAATAAAATGTTGATTTCTTAAACAGAGATGAGATCATTACATATCATAAAACCATAATGACTTTGCACCGAATATTCCACTTATTACTAAAATATAGCCAGGCTGCCGCTAATCAGCATCATAGCTTTACATTCTAATGGCTTCTTAAGGACCTGTTATTTGGAGAAAACAAAAGCTAATAATATAAAACTGCTCTGTGTGTGGAAATGATGATAATTCTACAATCTGCTTCGCTTTTTAGTGTTTTTTTTCTGCACTTTTTTTTTACTGTTCTTTTGAGTAACTTCTATGTTTGAAAACAAAACAGTAGCGGGAGCTGATAATCCAACTGCTTCTATATGATTGGCTGGCACATAGAATAACATTACCATCATGTTAATGGGTGTTACATAATAAAAGGGCACAGCTTACCATTGTTCTAGTAAGTTATAGCAACCAACGAACAGGTAGAATTTGCTGTTCACTTGTTCAAAATTGAACATCTGATTGGTTGCTACTGGTTACTAGACCTGAAAATCAATGCACATTTTATTATATTACCAAAATACCATTGTTACCCAATCTAATTGTTATGCTGCCTACCAGTTTGGTATAAGTGACAATTAGTGATGAGCGAATCTGTAAAGCAGGGGTCCCCAACCTTTCTTACTCGTGAGCCACAGTCAAATGTAAAAAGACTTGGAGAGCAACACAAGCACCATAAAAGTTCATGGAGGTCCAAGTCTTTTTATATTTGACTGTGGCTCACGAGTAAGAAAGGTTGGGGATCCCTGCTTTATGCACACTATCAGCTTACAGGGGCTTTATTTGGTAGTAAGTCTTGTTTTTATTCAACCAAAACTTGCCCCCAAGTCAGGAATTCAAAATTAACTACCTGGTTTGGGGGCACTAAGAGCAACATCCAATACTTTTTTAAAGAACTACTGTAGGCCTTAGCAGCTCTTTAATTCAGTACCAGTTGCTGTTTATGTTAATATAAGGTATATGCAGGATCATCTTATGGAATTCCTTCACTTTTAGTTAATACGAAGAAAGTAAGCTAATCCATACGATCCATAGGGCCCTTTATGCATCTTTTGGATTCCTTGTATTTAGTCTCTGTTATATAGACAACACTATACACTTTGCCTTTACCCTATTCTGCAGTTTAAAACCCACTTTTGGCTCATAAATGGACTCATTCAGAGTGTATCAATGACTGATTCCAAAGTTGAAAAAACGACCACATATCTCATTAGTAAGTGACATACTGCTCCATATTTTGTATTGCTTGTTTTTGTTTCATCTTCAAAGAGTCTTTATCATTTTTATATATTTTTCTATTGTATCCATATTTTTGGCTAACCAATCTGAAGGGACTTTATCTGCCACAATATACAGTCCCAGCTATATATACATGGTAATGCATGTTATCCTCCACAATAAGGGAAGGTGTGAGCCCTGTGTCTGACTGGTATTCTCACCCCTTCAAGGTTTTGTTTAGAGCTTAGCTTTGCCTTTGTTCATGGAGTGATGCTGCTTCCATTACAGTGCAGCTTTTCTCTCTATATGTACGGTCTCTCCGTAACTTTTCTTTTAGCTTCAGATTGTTTCTACCCATCCGAAACTGACCTTTTGCAAGAAGATTGAGCCTGTACAAGAAAATCACTGACTTTTAAGAATGAAGTCTGTGACCTACTTATCAACACTTTCATATTCTGTCCCTGGCTTGGAAGCAACCATATCTCATTTGTTTGATGTTTTGTCTTGAAACTCAATAAATCTTATTTATTGACAGGTGTGCTCTATTTACTCTCACTGAACAAGCAGCCTGCATGCAAATAGACATCAGGTGTTGCAGGTCTGTGTTTTGTTTTTAAATGCGCACATGTTGACCTGATTGCCGCTCACGCTTTATGCACGTATGAGCTTGTCCTGGCAATTGGAACATGCACATTGATATTAATGTGATGGCAAGGCTTGTGCATCCTTGTGAAGTAATATGCGCCTTTGGTGAAGGTTTTGATACTGCTATTCCTAAGTGATTCTCCATTGCCCACCCTTGCCTCTTTGACTTCCCATCATTTGTCTGGCTCTTCATCCCTGGCCTGTGTTATCACTTCAGATCTTCACTGCCAGTTCTGACCTCAGCCCATTTGTAAGGAGGTTGAAAAATGTGACTGCATGACTGTGTTAATGATACAGCTTAAGATTAAATGTTCTTTGTTCACTTGACCAATAGGTGGCAGAGTTAGTAAAAAAGGTTAGATGTAATGAATATCAACAGCCACTAGGGGGCACTACAGGCAGAAAGATATAGAAGGGGCAACATTACCCGGACTCAGGATCTTTATGAGAGGGCATGGAAACTGCACCATTTGGCAACTGTGAGGCAGACTACCCACTGCACAGTAAGTGCCAGACTAGAACAGTTGAGCAGAAAGTGGAGTAGGCACTAATTGTCTAAGGTATATTTAGTAAGGGCCACCTATTGCCCCAACAAGGAAGGTAGAGGAAACAACTTTCCGGTGTATCATTTACCAGATAGGGACCCAAGGGAATAAGGTAGGCTAGTGAGGAGGGTTGGATGGCTTCAGGCCAGAAGTTTCTGAGACAGGTGAGGGCCGAGACCCTGGGACTGGAGATAGATAAGACAACCCAACTGATGTATTGGTCATAGACATTGGATTTAATCCTCTGGATATTGTGTGAGACATGTATGCGGCTGGTGAATGTGTGCCTGTATGCAACCAACCCCAAAGTTTTTGAAGAAAGTTGTTGATTTGTATGACTGACTGGCAGTTTGTCTGTTACCCTAATGTGGAATTGTGTGATCTGCTGCCGACCCTTCCAACATATTGCCTACCTTTGCTGCTATCAATGGAAACTGTACTAAAGTAGCTTCTTTCCTGGCACTTCTCCTCACAGCCCAGACCTGTACCAACCCCAGGTCAAGTCGAAGGCTTAGGAGAGCCAATTCCTCCTCCTCATCAACTCTAGATCTTGATCCTACCAGTGTTCAGTGCATTCTTTCTTCATGGGTAGGCCCAGCCCAGACAATTACCCAAGGCCCAGCTGGGTAATAAATAGACAAAAATCCTTCCTTTTTCTCTCAGCTCTGTGCAAAGTAATTTTGCTAAATGTTGACAATTGAAATGTCTCTCTCTCTTTTATTCAGTCTGTGGATTCAGCCAATGAAGTTGGGGCAGCCCATACTGCCTATACTTTGGGGGATTCATGATATTTATACTCAGTAATAGATGAACAGGCTGTTGGCCAGTAACAGGTACTTCTTTACCTTACACTTCCCCGATGTTGGATTTGCCCTCCAGCAAGAGGTTCATTTATTTACCATGTTATTAGCACAATGATAATTTTATTCCGCCGCTGTAGATTTTACCTCAGGTGGCACGTGAACCGGAGCCAGATTTATTCTTCACTTTCCCTTTTTATTGTTGAAAACAACATTTTAACATGGACATTTTAAAGGGGATACTCGCATTTAAGCCTGTTGTAATCAGCTTTATCCATCGTATAATGAGCCGTGGCAGAAGGACTGAATGCATTGAGATGCAAAGGTGCGAGCTAGTCACTCTACGTCTCTAACCTCTGCCATCTAATGTGCTTTTATTATTCTGCATAAGTTCCAAGCAGGTGTTCCCATTCTGTTAAACTGTTGTGGAATAATCCTGGCATGTCTGCAACAAATTGCCTGTTTTTCTCTGCACGAGAGAACAGCACCTACAGGACACAGCTGTTAAATCGAAGCTGCCGCACTTCATTTTCCTTTGTATTTTATTTCAGTTTTTTTTTTTTTTTATCCTTTCATAAATACAGGAGAGACAAGAACAATCTCATCTGCGTGAACGACCGTTGGAGTGACACACATGAAATATCTAATCAGCCTCCCGCCTGCCTAACATCAATCCAAAAAACAAGAAATAAAGAAAAGGTATTTTTTTTCTCTCAGTACACAAGAATGCTCTTAGCGAAATGGCACGGCTCCACCATTAAAATGGGACTTGACAGGATTAAACATTCTAAAGCAGATCAGAACCATACTGATGCAAACCAATGGGAGCTGTCGTCCAGGAAACCGGCAATAAAAATACTTGTTCTTTGAATTGATGTATAACATGAATTGTTTGATCCATTTTTACATGTAAAAATATCCAAGTCCCCTTGCCAGAATTGGCTGGGCCAAATATTTTGCACAGCTGAAATAATAGTTACAATAATTTCAGCTTTCTGTACACTGTTCTTGTAGTTTTAAAAGTTCCTTTTTATTTTTGGGGTGACATGAGTTTCTTTGGTTGCGTTTCTGGCAGGGAACTCAAACAGAAACATGTCCAAACCCCCCCCCCCACACACACACAAAAAAATAAAGGCAGACAAGTGGAACCCCAACTCAAACATATTCACTATAAACATGAGATACAAGATCTGTGCCATGCTTATCTACCCCAGGTCAGACTGGCGCAAGAGAAATTCCAGTAGGCCCTGCCCTGCTGCCCTTGGTCCTGCCACAGACCATAGTATGACTGGTGGGTCTGGAAGGTTCATCAAGCATATGAGGGAGCAGATATCATTGGTGCAGTGCGGGGTGGGGCAGGGTAGATGATCAGTGGTCAGTGGTCAGGCTTGTTAATGGTGCCGGGACCTTGAACTCAGGTCCTCTATTGGGCCAAGGGTCCACAGACGTTTAAAAGTGCTGGAGTCCTAAACCTAACAGAAACATTGGTAATAACTGAACAATATTTTCAGCTGTAGTTCAGAAATAGGCAGAATGCAATGGTTTGTAATAGGATAACAACAAAAAATGAAGACCAATCTTAGAACAGATAGATGGGGTCATATATATCGTTCCTCACCAGAAGAATATGTTAAGGGGCAATCAAAAACAATGGGTTTCTTCTCTTTGCCTAATAGGCAGAGAATAGTCACACTGGTTAAGTGAAAGAGACTCTTGGTTTGTGGGCTAGGCACCCTTATGAACAGAAAGGCTATCACAAACATCTCATTCAAGGACTGTGAATTAACATGCCCACTGCTAATCAATTACAGGACAAACCATCAAGAATATACCTACACAAAGCCCAAGGAATCCCACAGAAGATGCATATTACAGTAGTTGCTCCACCAACTTTTTGAGTTGATACAGTTCAATTTACATATACCTTCTACAACCTTCATCTCAGTACTTCCAGAACTGCCACAGGAAATACTTAAAGACCCAGACAACTGCTACCTCTTGCCATTCAAATAATCCCAAACATAGCTCTACCCTTGGTCATTACTGACCATCTGGGGGCACTAATGGACAATAGGTATAACAAGACAGGTACATAAATACTTGTAGAATTGAACAAACCCTTTCAATATATAAAAACAAATCAATATATACAGTACCACATATCATTGTATTTATGTCTTCTGTTAGGTATGTTAAGAAACTAGTGTTCTATCCTCCCTGAGATGAACCAACGGTACATGCCAAACTGAATAAAGAAGAATAAAGAACAATATCAGCCAGGAGCTTATTTGTCTGGGAAGAAATGTACAGGTATCTTTCTAAAAGTTGTAATCTAATTTAACAGAAAATGCATTATAAATAACGGCCGACCCTAAGATAAGGCAGGAACATGATGGCTGTATCCTCTACATTAGATACAATTGATTGTTAAGCACTTCAGGGAAACTCTTTGCAGTCGAACTTCTATCTGAAGCGTTCCTCTGATACTGAACAGCCAATATTGATCTGTGATGCACATGATGGGAAGGAAATGCACGGCCTCAGTGCATAGAACAGCAGGCTAGAGATGCTCCTGTGAATGGGCGGCTTGAGTACAATACTGTACTTTCACATTAAGATTCCTGATCTGCTTTGGCAAGGAAAGTGCATTAAGGGCTGAAAAAAAGCACAAGGCCATTTACTCTAAAAGTCTAGAAACTTTAGATGGAAATTGCCTTCAAACTTGCAGGCTTTTCATGACCCACGTGAATTAAAGTAGAAGCAGGAAAAAAAATGAGGCACTTGCTAACAATCTGTTGCTCCCCAATCTCGGAATTAAATATGTCATGCCGCATTCTTGTCATTTGTATTTGTGTTTGACCACAATGGAAATCATCTGCAAATCCAACGATGGGTGATGTATAAAGAAAGATGTTGACATTCATCAGGATTGGTCCTTAAGAAGAGCGGTGCAAATGCTTTGAAATGAACTAAAATGCACTAAAATGACCCGGCTATATTGTAAATAGTACTGGGAAAGACATTTGTTGCCATTGTTTGCCATTCTTTTCAATCTATGCATAATAGCTTCATAGGAACTTGGAAATACTAGGAGCAAATAATGATACATTCCTTTCTTAAGGGCAGCGGCACACTGCACTCAGTGCACTCAGTGTTGGACGGGGGTGCCAAGGGCCCACCAGAAACCTTAGACCTTAGGCCCACTCTCCCCTTCTCTGTTCATTCACTTTCTTTATTCTCTTAATTACTTATTTTTACATACTATTATCTATCCTTTCCCCCATTTCTTCTGTTTCTTCTCATTTAGAATTGAGTAATGGTCATGGTATAGGCATACAGGGCAAATGGTAGGGTGAGCAGGGGGGCCCACTGACACCTGGGCCCACCGGGAGTTTTCCTGGTATCCTGGGGGCCCAGTCCGACACTGTCTGCACTTCCTAGATGGATGTAATTTCTCTCCTCACATTCCTGTTGTCTATAATTTTGTAGCCTGTGCATGGGAAATTGTGTCAGGTCCTCCTTCTGGCACATACACGTGATTCTGGGATGTTGCAAACTTTGCCATGATAACAGCTTCCACAAAATGGCTGATGAGGATGAGTGAGGGAGTTAGGAAGAGGGAGGGAAGTGGAGGAGGGAGGGAAGGGGATGAGGGAGGGAGGTAGGAAGAGGTAGGGAAGGGGAGGAGAGAGGGAGGGAGGGAGGGAAGGAAGGGGAGGAGGGAGGTAGGAAGAGGTAGGGAAGGGGAGGAGGGAGGGAGGGAGGGAAGGAAGGGGAGGAGGGAGGGAGAAAAAGGGAGGGAAGGGGAGGAGGAAGGGAGGAAGAGGGAAGGAGAGGAGGGAGGGAGGGAGGGAGGAGGGAGGGAGGAAGGGAGGAGGAGGGAGGGAAGGGGAGGAGGGAGGGGTGGCCTTTGGATGCTGTGTTTAGAAAGCCAGTGCTGGCTGGCTGTGGCAGGAAGATATTGCTCTGAGTAGTTGTTTGTAGATGAGCATAGGTCTTTGCTTTGTACTTACACATGCACAAATAATGAAAGGGGCCGGCACAAAGGTGTCCATGAGTCTTACACATACAGTTAGCGCCGAGGCAGAGATGTGTGGCACTTAGGAGGGTCAATAGAAAACTCTAGGCTACTGCATGGATTGTAGATGGTTTCTACCTCAAATGGGACCAGCTGGTGTATTGGTCCTACTTTATTAGCTCATATGGCTGATGGCGGGTTTATGTGTTATCATTGAAGGGCCAAGCTTTCCCACAATCTGATTACTGCACTGCAAATTGCTACGTTTTTGAAAAGTGTGTGTTTGCCTTTATTATTATGTTTGATTCCTGCTTTTGTTTTTTAAATAAATATTCAGCACAAACCTAGTTGGAATGACAAAGGCCACAGAGCAGCGACTGAATGACTGAATCATTGCCCTATTGGCATTTGGCTCCACAAAAACCAATTTCTTCTTCTTACGTCCACTCAGCAAGAAACTGACTCGGATAAATTCTTGATTAATAAAGTTATTTGTTGTTCCCTAACAAGCCTTGGTGAGACCTGCACGCCTATTACTCAATAGCTTCTCAACATTCAATCTATTGCCTGTAAATATTTATTAAACTGTGGCAGTTCCCCGATCAGCAGGATATTAAGGGATCATTGGTGCCATTTTAAGACATTAACATCAGGCTTAGCAATGTAACTCAGGGATCAGGGAATTTGATATAAAAACATTACATAAAACTGGCCCACTGCAATCCCTAGTTCTCTAAAGCAGTGGATTTAAAGGGGAACTCCACAAACCACAACTTAAGCTGTTTAAAAAGTAAACATAATTAAAAGCAACTTTGCAATATACATCAGTTAAACATATGCAGCCTTTTTATGATTGCAATGTAATAATATGGTTTGGATCAGTTCCCTAAGCCCCGCCCCCTGTTCCCCTGCTGATCTGGCTGACTACTTTGAGACTCATATAAAATGTATCAGTAGTTGCCTGTCCTCAGCCTGTCTCCTCCCAATCCCACAATTCCCTGCACCTGTGATGTCAATAAGGAAAGGAACATCACAGTGCAATGCATTGTGGGTTATGTAGTTCCTGCATGCTGTCTGTAAGCTGTGGAGACGTTGTTACAATTTGTATAATCAATGTTTTAGTCCCTCCTCCCCTGCCAGGATTTCAAATGATGCAGACAGAGAAGAACTGTTTTGCAGTTGGATTTCAGCATATAAAATGTTATTTATTCCTACTTTTTGAAGGAACAGATTACACTGATAAATATATTAGTGGTCTCCGTGTTGTGCAAGCTTTTTAACAAATTTTGGCTCGGAAGCCAGAGTTCCTCTTTAAAACTTGTTTGTAGATGAAAGAGAATTGGATTTTTGGTGGATACTTTAGCACTTCAATGGAGCATCTGAAAGGATAATTTTGGGACAGTTTTATTGAACACTATTTTTTAACAAACCCAAAGCCGACTTTTTTGCACTTTTGTGCACAGTGTCATGTATTATGTAACTAGGTGCAGGTCTTTGCACTTTTCAGAGCACAGAGGCTTGTGGCATGCCCTGTAGATTGAGCACTGAGGGGTCTGGGGTGGCAGGGAAAGGAATACAAAACCAAGAATAAAGGCACAAAGGGACCAATAGTAAAAAGGCACTTACCAAGTAGAGATGGTGGCACAGGTGCACCAGCCCCTCAGCGTAGGGTGCATAAAGCAAATTCACTATGGGCATTCCAGCACTCAAGGATCTCCACAGGGGTCACAAAGTTTAAAAGTAAAAAAGACTTTATTCAGAGCTACATTAAAACATCAAGCATCTTCATAGACTCTACGAGTTTCATGCCCTAAGGCAGTGATCCCCAACCAGTGGTTCCTGAGCAACATGTTGCTCACCAACCCCTTGGATGTTGCTCCCAGTGGCCTCAAAGTTGGTGTCCATTATTGAATTTCTGGTAAGGAGGCAAGTTTTGGTTGCATGAAAAACAAGTATAATTGCCAAATAGAGCTGTCTGTAGGCTGCCAGTCCAAATAGGAGCTACCAAATAGCCAATTATAGCTCTTACTGGCAGCCCCAAAAAAGTTTTTCTATGCTTGTGTTGCTCCCCAACACTTTTTCCATTTGAATGTGGCGTACGGAAATAAAAGGTTGGGGATCCCTGCCCTAAGGGCTCTGGCACACGGGGAGATTAGTCGCCCGCGACAAAACTCCCTGTTCGCGGGCGACTAATCTCCCCGAGTTGCCTTCACCTGCCATCCCACCGTCGACATTGTTGCCGGTGGGATGGCACACGCGGCGGCGCAATTTCGGGAAATCGCCGAAAAACACTCGCTAGGCTTTTTCGGCGATTTGTGCGAAATCGCCTTTATAAAGACTGCGCCTCACTGCATATAATGTGCTGGTTTTGTATATAAAGACTGCGTCTCACTGCATATAATGTGCTGGTTTTGTATATAAAGACTGCGTCTCACTGTATATAATGTGCTGGTTTTGTATATAAAGACTGCTCCTCACTGCATATAATGTGCTCGTTTTGTATATAAAGACTGCGTCTCACTGCATATAATGTGCTGGTTTTGTATATAGAGACTGCTCCTCATGGCATATAATGTGCTGGTTTTGTATATAAAGACTGCGTCTCACTACATATAATGTGCTGGTTTTGTATGTAAAGACTGCGTCTCACTGCATATAATGTGCTGGTTTTGTATGTAAAGACTGCTCCTCACTGCATATAATGTGCTGGTTTTGTATATAAAGACTGCGTCTCACTGTATATAATGTGCTGGTTTTGTATATAAAGACTGCGTCTCACTGCATATAATGTGCTGGTTTTGTATATAAAGACTGCGTCTCACTGCATATAATGTGCTGGTTTTGTATATAAAGACTGCGTCTCACTGCATATAATGTGCTGGTTTTGTATATAAAGACTGCTCCTCACTGCATATAATGTGCTGGTTTTGTATATAAAGACTGCGCCTCACTGCATATAATGTGCTGGTTTTGTATATAAAGACTGCGTCTCACTGCATATAATGTGCTGGTTTTGTATATAAAGACTGCATCTCACTGCATATAATGTGCTGGTTTTGTATATAAAGACTGCGTCTCACTGCATATAATGTGCTGGTTTTGTATATAAAGACTGCTCCTCACTGCATATAATGTGCTGGTTTTGTATATAAAGACTGCGTCTCACTGCATATAATGTGCTGGTTTTGTATATAAAGACTGCTCCTCAATGCATATAATGTGCTGGTTTTGTATATAAAGACTGCTCCTCACTGCATATAATGTGCTGGTTTTGTATATAAAGACTGCTCCTCACTGCATATAATGTGCTGGTTTTGTATATAAAGACTGCTTTATGGGACTGGGATGTCAGTACCTGCTGCCTCTTTTTCTATAAAGCTAACTTAAACACATCTAAAGGGGAGGTTCACTTTTAAGTTAACTTGTAGTATGTTATAGAATGGCCTATTCCTAGCAACTTTGCAATTGGTCTTCCTAGTTATTTGGGTGTCGTTAAGGGCAGGGCCACCTTGTCCCCGCCTCCACTGCTCTCTGCGCCTCGTTTCAGATTTTTAAACTGGAGTGAAGTGCATGTCATGAACTCAAGAGCTTTTTGAATGAGCTGATGGTAAATGACCCCCTACATGTCATAGTGAGAATGAATAGCTATAAGCAATTGTGCTTATGTATCGTTGAATAATGTTTATCAGTAAGATAATTATTCTTTTGATGAAAAAGTCCTTCAAAGTGAATCAGAGGTAACAGTTACCATGGAATTGCCATTGCAGGACAGTATGGCACCAAGTAGCAGCTGCCAATGGGACTAGATGTGTCCCTGACATTGGCCAATTAGGAGTTGAGGGGCCCTGTACAGTCCTACAGTAACTCCCTGCATAGCGCCCCCTCATTCAGCCGCCTATAGGGAACACTGGCTGTGCTCATAGCAGCTGTGTGAGGGATCCTTTGTAGCAGAGGGGCAATTATTATCTTAAGGATAACAGTGTCATTTTAAGAGCATCTGAAATATCCGAACTGCTGAGAATTGTAAGTATTATATGAAAATATTTTGTGGATTTCCCTGGCAGATGATACATTTAGTTTATCTTTATAGGTAGTGGATAAAATTATTTCAGTATATTCAGTGGTGTAATGAAGGGCTGGTCATAGAATGTCCTATTCTAGCAATTTTGAAATTGGTCTTCATCATTTAGTTTTTAGAGATTTTGAATTTTTTTCTATATGTTTCCAGCTTTCAAATAGGGGTCACTGACCCCGGCAGCCAAAAAAACTATTGCTCTGTGTTATTATTGTAGATTTTTATTCTTTATCTTTTTATTCAGGCCCTCTCCTGTTCATATTCCAGTTTCTCCTTCTACCCACTGTCTGGTTACTTAGGTTAAAAAGAATACCAATTATGAATTGTCTCAAAATATATATGGCTATGTTATATTAAAAAGTTGATTTAAAGGTGAACAACTCCTTTAAAGAATAAGTAAACCTTTTTTTTTTAAATTACGCTGTACAGCCCCAAAAATAACTTACCTTTCTCCCTGTATCCAGATTTATTTTGTTTCTCTATTATAGCCAGTTCAGCTACATTTTTTTGCTACTTCCTTGTCTAGAGTGAAGCTACACCCCTTTTCCTTTCTGAGCCCTCCTTCCCTCTTCGACTATGATGACCTCAAAGAGGTGCCTATTGGGCATTGCTGATTGATTTTAATTGGAGCAGAGGCAGTGAACAAGCCCAGTAGGCACCTCTTAGAGTTGGGTCGGACTGGGCTGTGGGGACAAAAAGAAAAAACCCGGTGCCCAGACCCGACCCTTGCCGGTGCTCCCCAGGCCAACCATTGCTCCCCTGATGTGTAAAACTTATGCACGCTCAGGGGGGGACCTCGTGTAGGGGACCCTGCAGGGGGGTTAGGGAGGCTCAGCGGGGAACCCTGTGGGGGGACGTGGCTGGGCGGGGGCACCTGCAGGGCCTCTTTGAGGTATTCATAGTCTAAAGGTGGCCATACACGCACCGATATTATCGTGCGAAACCTCGTTTCGTACGATATTCGGTGCGTGTATGGCATGTTGGCGAGTCCACCGATATCGCAGGAAGCTGCTGATATCGGTCGACTCGCCGATCAGACCGGTTAAAAAATTTTGATCAGGCGCCATCAGGGCTGAATCGGCAGAAGGAGGTAGAAATCCTATTGTTTCTACCTCCTTATCTGCTGTTTCAGCCCTGAACGGTGTGTGGCGGATCTGACGATGTTTCGTGTGACTGATGGTCGCACAAAAGATCGTCAGATCGCCACGTGTGTGGCCACCTTAAGAGGGACGAAGGGCTCAGAAAGCAAAAGGGGTGGAGCTCCACTCTAGACAAGGAAGTCAGTAAAAGAGCTGTAGTTCAGCTACTTGTAATAGAGAAACAAAATAAATCTGGATGCAGGGAGAAAGTCATGCTATTCTGGGGGCTGTTTAGAGTCATTTTAGGGGATTTCAAACAGGCTTACTTATCCTTTAATAATAAATGTGATTGAAATGAATGTTTTATTTCAAAACATGGCAAAGGATGCCTTGATATTATTCCCATTAGTCTGAAAGCATGCAGTTATTATGTTCTGCTAATACAGCATTGCCCTTCTTATCTCCATACATATGGGGGGGAGCGGTATGCATATCTCATGCAATTTATACACCGCCTACACAGGAGGCAATTTCACCATTTCAGAATAGCGACGCTTCCGACGGTCTCAGTTTCCATCCAGCAGACCCATAAATGGAGGCTCATTTGGAGAAATGACGATCCTTTCATCTCAAGCGCCATACCCTGACTCATTAGGTTGTCTCCATTTCTGCAAAAAGCTTCTGGAGGCTGGCACTGTAGTTTCTATGAAAATCAATACTAACTAACCATTTATTTCAAGTCATTGTTTTAATCCCTTGTTTGTAAGTTCTCGGGTTTTTTATTTTCATTTCTCAGCTTTATGGGTTGTAGACCTAAAAGCTTTTCTTTCTCTTAAGGAGGTTAAAAGACTTTCCGCCCTGAGGCTGGAGGAAAAGTACGAGCTATAGATGACTTAAATGTTTGCTCATTTCATGAAAGCTAGCTGCCAAGCGAATTAGCAGTAATGTAAGCGTTGCAGGCAATGTTTTTTAATTTCTGATAATGCTTATAATTAATATATAATGAATCTGAAATGAGAGGGAAAATTTTTAAATGCTTCAAAGGAGATTTTCTTTCCCGTACGAAGAGCCAGAACTTTACATCTAAATTAAACGAGGTTGGCTTTCCGCGTATGAGTCCTCGTTGACTGTTTTCTATCACAGCAGGACACTGATAATTTAATATGGAGAATATGTTCCTTTTATATGCAAACGATGTTCATGGTTGCTTTCGTTTGGAATCTAATTAATAGGTTAATGACTACTTCGCCAAATGGGGTTGATTTTTTTAAGTTCCTCTGCTGACAAGGTGACTTCAAACTTTTTTTATGTGTATCTATCTACATTATATAAGTAGAACTGTACGGACATCTGTCTGTCCAACATCCCATACATGAGCCGATTCTACCTGCCAATATTGGTCCCAATTCGGCAGCTTATCGTCTCGTGTATGGGCACTAAAGACGGGCCTGCCCAACTGACATCTGGCCTGTAATCTGCCAGATATTGATCGGTCAGGTTTAAAAATCGGGGACCCCATTGACTAGTTGATGCGGTCCCCGAACCGACGGATGCCTATACCCGTCATTCTAATTCGATCGGGCCAAACGACAGAATTACCCGATATCACCCACCAGTAGGTGGGGATATCGGGAGAAGATCCACTCGCTTGGCGACCTCGCCAAGCAAGCAGATGTTAGCGTGTATGGCCACCTTAAATCCAAGGGTATCTATATGTAACTGGTTCTCCCTTTGCTGCTATGACGACCTCTACTCTTCTGACAAGGAGTTTCACTAGATATTGGTTGGTGGGATTGGCTTCCATTCAGCCAGAATAGCTATAGTGAGGTTTAGCATTGATCTTGGGAATCAGACTTGACTTGCAATCTACATTATAACTCAACTCCCAGTTGTTCATTTTGGTTGAGGTCAGGGCTCAAGTTCTTCTTCTTCCGTTTCTTCAAAATAATTCTGTACATACTTTGTTTTGTGCTAAGAAAGATAAAATGGACTTTTCCACACTAGTGACTTAGTAGGAAGCATGGAATTAAAATGCCATAGCTTAAGGGGTGTACTTCTATAAACAAAAAAAAAATGCCCCTAGCCTCAGAAAGCTGGTGATGGAGCTGAGGGGGTCACAGTTGCTATCACTGGAACCAGAAAAAGAATGCTTGGACCATAATGCTTCCTCCACAAAAAAATACAGTTGGTGTTAGGCAGGTAGGTAGTATTCATCTAGTGTCTGCCAAACCCAAATGTGCCCCTCAGACTGGCCTCCTTACTTCAAAGAACCATATTTCCATAGCTACAGAGTCCTATGGCAGAACGCCCAATTCCTCTTTGGCTAATGTTTAACATTGTGAATGGCACTATTAGGCTTATGTGAGGTTGTATGCCCATAAATAACCCATGACCATGATAAATAGTTCTTGTTCTGACATCTCTGCCAGATACAGTTTGAGTCCGGCCAATTATATGCGGTTTTAGAAACACTGAGGCTCATTTAGCAACAATGGGCAAGTTTTCCCATGGGCAGTTACCCATAGCAACCAATCAGTGATTAGGTTGAACAATGAATGCAACAATTTGATTGGTTGCTGTGGGTTACTGGCCATGGCAGATTTGCTCGATGTTGATAAATGGCCACCATTGTGTGGATATATCTGCATACAGAAAATCCCACACTGTACATACATAAAACATAGCAAAAGTATGAAAACCCTGTAACCTATTAGATCTAATCTGTACACTGCTGCTGATCTACTTAAAAAGTACAGGTATAGGATCTGTTATCTGGAAACCTGTTATACAGAAAGTTCCAAATTACGGAATGGTTGTCTCCCATAGACTCCATTATAAGCAAATAATTCTAATTTTTGAAAATAATTTCCTTTTTCTCTGTAATAATAAAACAGTACCTGTACTTGATCCCAACTAAGATATAATTACCCCTTATTGGGGGCAGCACAGCCCTATTGGGTTTATTTAATGGTTAAATGATTCTCTTTTCTCTGTAATAATAAAACAGTACCTGTACTTGATCCCAACTAAGATATAATTACCCCTTATTGGGGGCAGAACAGCCCTATTGGGTTTATTTAATGGTTAAATGATTCCCTTTTCTCTGTAATAATAAAACAGTACCTGTACTTGATCCCAACTAAGATATAATTACCCCTTATTGGGGGCAGAACAGCCCTATTGGGTTTATTTAATGGTTAAATGATTCCCTTTTCTCTGTAATAATAAAACAGTACCTGTACTTGATCCCAACTAAGATATAATTAATTAGCAGACTTAAGGTATGGAGATCCAAATTATGTAAAGATCCCTTATCCGGAAAACCCCAGGTCCCGAGCATTTTGGATAACGGGTCCCATACCTGTACAATGTTTTTTTTTACCAGCAGCAAATTCCAGATACTCCTGCTGTGAAATATAGGGAAGAGCTTCACAGAAAAATCTGATCTTGGGGCCAAGTACTTTTTTGCTTATTTAATTACTCAGAGCTTTCTAAGCTCCTTATGTTTCACAAGAAAGTGCACAACTGTGAATTTCTGCTCTTTAAATGGCATTTTTAAAGTGCTAATATTATATTAACCTCAGGATTCCTATTTTCTGTATCAAATTCCTCTTCCTTGCAAAGCAAGAGGAAGAAATAAAAGCACCATCGGAGCAGTAACAAACTCCCGCAGATAAAAACACGTAGGGCTGTGCCTTTTCCGAAGCTGCAAAAATCAAAGTAAACGAAAAAAGAGAAGGGTTTTGATGTCCGTTGCAATCAATGTCTATAGATAATGTGTCAGTTGATACGGGCAAAATTGCTTCTCAAATTCAAATGTAGGTACAGGATAACATTACTGTAATAACTCTAAAGAGCCCATTTAGGCACAGAGTTGGGTAATCAAACGGCAATGGAATTTTGCTCATTATAAGGGAAAGTGCATCCTCTTTGCTTGTTGTGCCTATTGGTCTGCAACTCACTAACTGGCTGAGATCATTGCTCTTCTGATCTCTGGTGCAAACTGCTCTAGGGAACATTCACTTACCACAGACCTTGTTTGCAAAGTGCACATTTGAACGCAATTGTCATCTTTTTAACCCACAATGTAGCGTATTTGTCCAGAATTCCAGCATTGTTTGGGGTCACCAGGGGAAGTTGCACCTGATGCATCAAAATTGTTGCTTTCTGGCATTTAGTGTGAGAGTCACTAGGAAGCCACGGATAACAGCGAAGTAGGAGGAGGGGCGGCATGACCCAGGCTCAATCCCTGCAGGCACCCCATAGGTGGGTTTAAGTAAAAGGGAGGGTACATACGAGGGGAGGAGCAAGTGGCCATCTTAGAGTCAGAACAGGATACCTGGTCACCATTTTATGGGAAGCCAGAGGAAAGGAAAGTTCCCCACCCGCCCTCCCTAGATGGGGTGGTTTTAGGGTTTGGGGTTTAACTTCTTAGTTGTCACAAGTGTGGCCAAGGAGGGTTGGGGTACAAGAGTTAATAGTTAGTTAATGGGAGGGACAGACAGGATGTGGATGTCACCCCCTTCCAGTACAGATATTTGCCACAGCAGATGGCGGGTCCATGTCAGTCTGCCGGGGAAATATTGGGCCCGGTAAGAGAGGCTTATCTTGGCGGGATGGTTTGACCCCTAAGGTGGGTGACCATTATTTTGGAGGGAAAATACTCAATGGTGATGGCGGGCGCTCCAGGTAAGGTGGAGGCTCTTTGGTAATTATGGTTGGGACGGCATATCCTCTGAGCCAGGATGTTTACGGCTGGAGGATAAGGCTTCAGGTAAGGAAGGGCAGACTGACAGGGGCTCATGTGTTTTGGATGTTACATTGTTGCAAGGTTTAATATGTTTTATGTCACTATGAGAATTTGGATCTGTATATGATTACTTTGTTATGTTTATTGAATTTTGCTGATATTAATAAAGCTGTGGCCAGTATCACTCCAAGCTGATATCGTCACGCATTTTATTGGTTAGAGAGTTCTGTGTGAGGATGCAGTGGGTGATGCCTGGGTCATGTCCATTCTGTACTGCACCTATTGAACCATGGAGCACCCAGCTTGTTGAGAGGTGGCAGTAGCTCCAGGGTGTCCTTGCATCCATAGGCCCAGTTGCACTTGATTCAGAAGAGGATGTAGGAGGGAGGCAGTGGTACCAAGCTTAACAATCAGGGTTGGACTGGGCCGCCGGGACACCGGGAAAAATCCCAGTGGGCCCCGGTGGCCCAGACCCAACCCTTGCCGGCGCTCCCCCTGCCCGACCATTCCTCCCCTGACACATTAAATTTACATGTGCTCAGGGGAAAACATCAGGTGGGGCCCTCCGAGGGGTTAGTGTATAGACACCTTTTTAGGCTATGTGTATAGACACCTTTTAGGGTGAAGACACAAAGGGCTACTAGTAGCAGCTACTTGTCACGGCTACAAAAATAGACAATGCTGATCATTTACTGATAACTGTCTCTATGTGTGTTTTAGCAGAGGCAATTCCCAGTATTGTCTATGGCAGGGGATTTTGTGGCATTTAGAAGCCCTGAAAAAGTAGCTGCTACTAGTAGCCCAGTGTGTCTTCACCCTAACATGAATGATAAATAAATATGAAGGCAATATTTATATTTTAAGCCAGGGATGGACGGAAAAATCCCAGTGGGCCCCAGTCCTGTTGGACCTGTTGCCTGTACGCAAACAGGTCACTCACATGAAACTTTTGAAATAATAATAAAAACATAAACCATTCCACAGTGGCCATCTTTCATTTTTTTCACTGGATGTTTGGCCAGCTGTGGTGGTGGTATTGGACCCTTGACTGGCGTAACTAGTGAGCCCGGCTACCCCAGTCCGACATTGTATTAAGCCCTTAATATTTTCAATAAACTGTTTCTAACATCATGCGGTTGCCAATAAGTCCATCCTGCCCTGGACCTGGCAGTAGCTCCAGGGGTCCCCACAGCAGCAATAGGCAACGTCCCAGAAGTGAATCGATCCCCACTCTGAAAAAGTTTGCACCCATCAAAATACAGTTGAGCTATATGTGTACTTTCAATGTACTATAAAAATGTATGAAGATACATATACAAAAGTACATAAATAAATACAGATATCAACTTGTCTTAATAGTAAATAGCCACCAACCCTGCTGAATATCTGTGCAATACAGAAAGGTAAGCATTTGTAAGCTGATATACCGACAGATGAACTCTCCATAAACATTTCTCTTTCCACCAGGAGAGATCATTTTGCCCTGTGGATTTTGGGGGCCGAATCTTTAGGGACCTGCTCTCGCTTATCTCTCCAATCCCAGTCCGAACCTAATACTTTAGCAGTTGCTGAGTTGCTGAAGTGAGAAGCCTGTGCAATTTCAGAATCGATAGCACAAGATTACCTGGAATGGAATCACTTCTACATGTAACGCTATTCAGTTCCTTCCAAAGGAAATACCACTAGATGGAATAACAAAAGAGGGCTCCTTATCTGCAATGAGATAACTGGCGGAAAATGCCAAGCTACAAGAAACAGTATGAGCCGCAGAACTATCACAGCTTTAGCCATTACCTAGACACCTAGCAAACATATATCTATATATACATACATATGCACCTTATATATATAAAAAAGTACAATATATATATATATATATATATTCTAGCAATTTTATTCATTTCCCTGTTGTCCAGCAGGGGGCAGAAGAACAACATACTAATATGCTAGATGTTTTGCAGCTCTTGTCTGAGGGAAGAGCATGGCTTAGTCAAAAATCATTATTTCAATAAGGCAGCCTACGAGAACACATGATTACGGCATGCATTAACTACCACTCATATATATGCCGCACACTGACTTGATATTCTGTATCACATTTCCTCCCACTTTCAAAGAAAAAAAAAAAAAAAGATGCCAAGAAACAATAATGAAAGCAGTTTAACCTTTTTTTCTTAGTTGGATTAACTTCAATTTGCTGCAAAGCAACAGACTAAAATAGGTTCCGTATACAAAGAGCGCGCCTTCATTAGTATGATATTCATAGTTTAAGCAGCTATACATTTCTTTCATTATCATATCAATGTTCATTCTGTGAGTAATGCAAAGGGCAGAGCAATTACGTTAAAGAATACAGCAGCGATGTATGGGCTGTGACGCAGCATATTGTTGATTACGATTCAAAAAGTTAAAAAAAAGAAGGCATAAATATATATTGTGTTGATTTTTAAGGCATCAAAGAAGTAGCATTTGGTTCCATAAATATATTAAGGTAGAAAAATATTTATTATTTAAATAAAGAGGCTTTGATGAGTAGTAATGTTGAAGCGCAACTCCCAGGATTGTCTCTGTCCCTCAGGGTATGTGTTTCTAAGGTGCAGGGGCAATGGGAAGAGAGATGGGCAGGCAGATGGAGCAAACAGAATTGTAAGCACTCACTGGATGCGCAGAATATCCTCACAAGCCTATATTTCTCTACTTATCAGGGATAAAAACCAGGTGTACTGCCAAACAGAGCCTCCTGTAGGCTGCCAGTCCACATGGGGGCCACCAAATATCCAATCACAGCGCTTATTTGGTACCCCCAGGTACATTTTTCATACCTGTGTTGCTCCCTAACTCTTTTTCATTTGAATGTGGCTTGCAGATAACCCCTGCTCTATTGGGACACCAGATTGCTTTTTGAGTTTTAAGTCTCACTGGTGGATGAAGACCTTGAATGATCTCATGAACAAGTTCAAAAACACAATAATCACTCAACCTATTGGGTGTATGTTTCAGACTACAAATGACCTAATTTTATATTAATTCTAATTCTATAGTATAAGTAAGGATTAAAGGTGGCCATCCACTTGCCACTACGGGTGGGCGATATCGGGTGAATTCAGGCCAATTCGTTCATTTGGAACCGGGGCCAAACAATCGAATTAGAACGAGCCAATGTGGTCCCCTGACCAATTTCAGGCCAGATGTCGGTCGGGCAGGCCCATCGTTGGTGCTCCTACACGGGACGATAAGCTGCCAAGTCGGTCAGGCAGCTACAATCGGCCCATGTATGACCACGTTAAGGCTCCTTTCATTAAAAAATTGGATCAGCAATAGCTGCAAGTACAGAGGAGGATGCATGGTTCTGTAGTTTGATAACACATCTCTCAGAGGCTCTAAATCAGTGATTTCCAACCAGGGAAACATATTGCTCCCCAACCCCTTGGATGTTGCTCCCAGTGGCCTCAATGCAGCTGCTTATTTTTGAATTCCTTGCTTGGAGGCATGTTTGGGAGGCATAAAAACCAGATGTACTGCCAACCAGAGTCTCCTATAGGCTGACAGCCCATAAAGGGTCTACCAAATAGCCAATAACAGCCATTATTTGGCACCCTAGGAACTTTTATATGCTTGTGTTGCTCCCCAACTCTTTTTTTACATTTGAATGTGGCTCACAGGTAACAAAAGTTTGGGGTCCCCTGCTCTATACTATTGTTCTACATCATTCTGGTGCACGTCAGTTGTAAGTATGACCCTAAATAAATTTGGTTTCTTCAATTTACCCTTATGGCATAGAGAAGACCTATATGTCCTATATAAGTCAGAGATTCCCATGCATCAATTCCTTATCTTCCAGTTTCTTATGGCAGTTTTCTCCTCCATGTCTACCCCTTAGTGCACGTGCAGTGTGCTGCCTTAGGTGCCCAAGAAGAAGTTAAACTACACAGGGGCTCTTTGGACCTTCTTGTCATGGAATAGTGGTATCCTGACATAAAAGCAATTAAAAGAAGCCAACCTAAGACCCTATAGAGGTAACCAATCTACTTAAATAACATTCTATTACACTCAGCCCCAATGCACTCTGCCTTCCAATGTTGTATTTCCATAAGCCGTGTAAATTACATGGATATTATATTTTCTTTAAAATAAGCCAATTTTCCAAATGTGATTCTGCCGTGACTGCAAATCGGTTCCCAGTGAGTCTCAGCATGCCAAGTGCAGCTTTTTCTTCATAAATTCCCAAGAACATCATCAAGATTACATGCTTATCAATTTGCATTACTTTGGAAGCTACTAAAAGGCATTAAGTGATTTTTGAGGTGAATACAAATTAAATATTTGATTTTATTTAATAGGTTGCATTAATATATTTCACTCAGTATTGCTAATATGGGTAATGGGTCACCGTATGCATAATAACGTTGGAACTAATTCTGGAACATTATGTATTTGATTGCACTCATCAAGCCACATTTTTATTACAAATTCCTCTAGGCCTGTGGCATCTCTTTACTGAAGTCTGTGCTTATACAAAATATAACTGTAAAATGTATAAAAGGCACTGGGACATAGATAAGGTCCCTATAATGGGGTACCCAGTGGCCAATTTGGCTCCCTGCATGGTGGCCAGATTAGCTTATACAACTCCAGTTATGGCCTGAAATGATCCGTTTGGCTGAAGATCACTAAACTGAGCTGGTGCAATTATTTGCTTAAATGTACTAATATGGTGGATCAGAATCTGTTCCATTCAAGGGTTGAAATAAGAAGTAGGCAGCAGGGGCACCTCCACCAACGATTTCAAAGAAAAGGTTGGGGTATAGTGATGAGCAAATTTTTTCGGCAGGCATCGATTTGCAGCGAATTTCTGCATTTTGCCATTGGCGAATTGTTTTGCGAAACTTCTGTGAAAATTCGCGGCAGAAATATTTGTCGCATGGATTTTTTTTTGACGCACGTCAAATTGGGCGCGGTCATGTAAAAAAAGGCGCTGTTGCGTCAAAAGAGCACAGGCGACAAAAAAATTGTGCAACAACTACGTTTTGCAAATTTTCTTGCCATCTCGCAAATTTTATGGCGAAGCGAAACCGGACAGATTCGTTCATCACTAGTGGAGCACAATCCCAGGAAATATTTATTGTGGCTTACATCTGCCTCTCCTTTCCTATGCAATTGGTTTCTGTTTCCCCATTAACTCTGCTAGACAGTGGGTAGTGGTGTGACAGTACTACAGGGGGCACTCAGATTGCCATTCTTACCTTCTTTGCCAAAAATCCAGTCCTGGCTTGGATCCACTGAATTCTGTAAAAATTGTTGTCAGAAATAAGCTTATTTTTTAGAAATAAGTACAACAGGTATTAGTCAGTTTGGTCCAGATTTATATACAAGGATTTATACCTACCAAATATGTGCCATGATCATTTTTACCTGGGCTTGTAAGCAGGTTCCATTGGTCCTATTAGTAATGCCAAATCAATGGGTCACTATGCCGATCCTGATGTATCAGGGTAGCTACTGCTGAGTAAAACAAGAGATTCTAAAGCCAAGAAAACAACTGAGCTTTTTCATTAGAACTTGGTCACTAGAGACACAGGAAAATTATAGCATTCTTCTACTTACCTATTACACGAGGTTAAGAATTTTGTCTGGAACAACAGGTTACATGGGGTAACATTTTCTGTGCTTATCATAAAGCAGTGATCCCCAAACAGTAGCAACATGCTCACCACCCCCTTAGATGTTGCTCCCAGTGGCCTCAAAGTCAGTGCCATTTTTACATTTCTGGCTTGGAGACAAGTTTTGGAAGCCCAGTGACACAGTTTTACTCCAAGCAGAGCCTCCTGCAGGCCAGCAGTCACATGGGGCTACCAAATAGCCAATCACAGCCCTTATTTGGCATCCCCAAAGACCTTTTTTCATGCTTGTGCAGCTCACCAACATCGCATGAGTAAAAAAGGTTGGGGATCCCTGCCATAGAGGATGAGATCTTGGGAACTCCCCAAGCCTTTCCTTTAAATAATGGGCCTTGAAGTTTCATCCATCCGACCATGTTGTCTATGACTGCTCAGAACCTTCACCCTTACATTGTTCCTCATCAATAATTTTCTCCAGCCTGTATCCTTTCAAGTAAAGCAGTGACCACATTCCCATCACGCCTCCTCCCACGTGGAATCAAAATCACCAAATGCCCCTCTTGGGATAGAATTACCTACGTCAATATGATTTATATGTAGTCAAATGTATGAGCAGGGATCTCTGCAGAATGTAAACAATTGTACATTGATACATTATTTATTACATTTACTACTAGGCAAAGCAGCCTGGTAATACTGAATCATTTCCACAAGACTTACAATAATGACCTGCAATTTGCAAACTGACCCTCTTCCCTTAGCGCTTGCGGCTGGTCTGATATAAAAAGAATTGCTAATTGATTAATACATCAAATCCAAATGAATTATTTGTTGTTTAATGATCTAGAAGAACTGGGCAAGAATAAAATAAGCTTCTCCCTCTTAATAAATCCAGGACCATAGCCATAAGGTTGCCTTAGTAATTATTTAATGTCACTTCAGCCTATTTGTGGCCCTTTCTGTTTTCCAACCTGCACATGTATTTTTTTGACCTACTGGATAAAATACATGTTTCATGAAAAGGAAATAATTAATTAGTTCTGTATAAGAATTGTTGACTGAGCCAAAACAGAGCAAAAAGGTATTGCTAGATAGTTGGAAAAATTATTATACAGCCAACTTTGTTTGGCACTTGCACAAAGGTACCTGGGTTTCAGGAGAAAAATCAACTGTGTTTTGTAGGTGCAACATTTTCTCTGGGCAAATGAAACTGAGAAACTGACTCCCATTCCAAAACTGGAATCACCGCCAGTATGGCTCCATAACTGTCATCTGAAAATGGGATTGTTGGTGTTATAGGCAACTTGTGCAAATGTGCCTTACATATGGTGTTCCAAGTCATTGACGATTATTCCATGAATGATGTTTTTGCTACTTTCCCATAGTTAAACTGGAGCTTCTAACTGCTGTCAAATCTTGATGGTTTGCATTAAAAGAGAAGGAAAGTCATTTTGGCATTTTACTGCCAATAGATTCGCCACATTAGTGCCACCTAGAACACTATATTTATTCTGCAGAAAGCATTACCATACCTAAGTAAACAGCCCTACAAGCTCCCTCTGATAGCAGCTGCCATTTTAGCTTGGTCTTGGTAGCTTCCTGCTGCTGTTATAGCCATTGGTAGCTCAGAGCACACATTCCTAAGGGAGGGGGGAGCAAGTTCTTATGCATTCTTATTGGAGGGGGGAGCAGGAGAAGGGAGGAAGAGAGAGGAAAGAACCAAGAAGACTCAAGTCTGAAACCTGAAGGAGCCCTAAAAGAGAGGAAGTCTGATACCGAAGAACATGTTCCCAAAAAATACAAGAAATCCTGTGTTTCTTTTGATAGAGAACTCAGTGCAGCATTACTGTAAGTGCTAATGTCTGTATTTACATAGGCCTTTCTGATAAAGCTTACTTAGTTTTTACCTTTCCTTCTCCTTTAAGCTTTAACATAGACACACATCGACAGCAGATACATTGGTCAAAAATAGCAAACATACTGCTGGTATATGAGTGAAGGGTCCCCAGATAACTCATTTTGAATGCTAAGTATCCCTTGCAATCACATTGGAACTGTCTGTAGAAAATGCTTAAAGCCAATAAATTACAGTTTCCTCCCTAAAAAAAAAGCAGGTTAATTGGTTCCTAAATAAAGTGACCCCAGTGCGTGTGAGTGTGATAGGCTCCTTAGCCTGAATGATGAACAATGCTCTCCATAAATGTGTTGGCACTACATATAAAAGATAAAGAAATACTAAAGGGCCTATTTGTTATGCTGGGTTTTTTCTTCTCCAGGAACTTATGTAAAATAACAGCGTAAAATCAGGCGTTTAGATGGCGAAATTCGCCATTTATTTCTCACACCTTTTTACATTGTTTTTACACAGCATAATAAATAGGCCCTTGAGTCTATCATTCCTGCCTACTGATGTACAAAATCCATGTTTAAAGAACTGTCTGAATCCCAACATTTGTTGTTTCATTTATTCCTTTGGGAACATACTTCACTACTACTTCTCATGTTAAAGGGGAACTCCTACTTCCAAACCAATATTTGTTAAAGAGCCCCACACAACACAGAGACCCCTAATTTCCCTTTTACTGTAATCTGTTCCTTCAAAAAATATCAATAAATCCCATTTTATATGCTGAAATCTAGTTACAAATCCATTCTTCTCTTTCTGCATCATTTGAAATCCTGGCAGGGGAGGAGGGACTAAAACACTGATATTACAAATTGTTACAACTTCTCCACAGCTTACAGACAGCATGCAGGAACTATATAACCCACAATGCATTGCACTGTGATGTTCAACTACACTTTTTTTTTTGAGTCTTTTTCCCTCAGACTGGAGCCCACCATTGTGTCTCGAGCTGCCTTTTTAACCATCCGCCTGAGGTGTCTCAGGTGATCCTGGGAGATACTGTATGTAAGCTCTTGGACTTTCCTGTGACAGTAATAGTGACCCCACTATCGCAGGTGTTGGCCAACAAATAGGTCAACAGAAATACAAAGTAAAGTAGAAAAATCTTTATTTATACCAACATCTCTAAAGCCTTATGAGTTTTGTGTCCAAATGACACTAAGGGGCCTATTTACTAAAGTTTTTTTGTGGCAAAATATGATTTTTTTGTGGAAAAAAAGGTGTTTTTTTTTTACCATTTAATATGTGTCAAAACTGCAAAAAATCCAGAAGTGAAAATATACAAGTCAGTGGCAGCTGTCCATTTTCAATTAGCTAATTCATTCTTTGCCTCGGGGTTTTAGGGGGTTTCGAGTCTTCTGATGCTTTTATTTGTGTGACAAAATGAAAAATTTGCTGAAAAATGAAAAACAAACTGACATTTGTGGTTTTACAGATAATTAGTGTGGTTTCAAAAGCCTCTTTATACTTTATATAAATAAGCTGCTGTGTAGCCATGGGGGCAGCCATTTAAGCTGGAAAAAAGGAGAAAAGTTTACACAGGTTACATAGCAGATAACGGATAAGCTCAATACAATACAATGGTGTTTTATCTGTTATCTGCTATGTAACCTGTGCCTTTTCTCCTTTGAATGGCTGCCCCATGGCTACACAGCAGCTTTGTTTACTAAACTTTAGTCATGTTTCTAAAGCAAACACACCAGTTGTACCAGTGCCAGGCAACAGTACATTGTTATTGCTTTTATACACGTTCATTTTTTGGTGTTACTGTTCCTTTAAAGGAAAGAACGCCATTAGGAAAAGAGTAGGAAAAAAAATAGCATACAAAAAATTAAAGGAACATTGTACCCTATATATACCAATTTGAAAGTAAGCACGTCATGTTTGAAAGATCAAAGATGTATAAACATGACAGAATTTCTATGCATTAAAATATGGCATACTGTAATTTTTCCATGGTACAAAGTCGTATTTGCTTCAGAGGCTTAAATATAGTTTATATCAATATGCTGCTAAGTAATATGTAGCCATAGGGGAACCCATAATTACACAGAAGAGCAGCCCTCTGCAATACAATGGTGTTAGCACTTAACCAGGGGTCAAATGTTATTCATGGTTCTCGACTGGAACTATAGAATTAAAGCCTTCTCATATAAAAGACTACATTTTTATTGTATTACAATAACTATATTATTAGTGTGGTTATTAGTGTGGTTATTAGAGTGGTAGATGGATGAACTGATAAAAACGTAACACCATGCAAAAAAGAAAAGGAATATATAAGCTATAAAGCTTCGGCACAGTTGGTTCAGTTTGTTATTGTCTGTTCTTTGTTCTACAGGCTGATACATAATACAGTTACTAAAACCATACCCAGGAGTAGAGTTCAACACGATATTTGCTTGGCTACCATGTCAGTTATAAGCCATTGGTAACTGTGGTATATTGTAATAATGATTAGTATATTTACAATTACTGGTAGATTTATCCTTCACACTTTGCATGGAAGCTTCCACCAAGCTAAGGGGCACATTTAATAAGATCCGATTGTTTTCTGGGCTTTAAACACAATATGGGATAAATTTGGAGTAACCACGATAATTTCTGAAGTTCTAAAATGTCCCGAAAATGCTTTTATAATTTGGACGAAAGTATCGCAATTGCGTTCCGAAAGCCACAATATTTTTGTGCTGAAAAGTTTGTTAAGTCACGAAAACCTTTCTGCCGTTGATGCCTTCCATGTCCGGCTTTGAAAAGCCTTCCACAGGACTCAATGCTACTCGACAGATCAAACCTGGCAAAAAGATAGTCCCAAGAAAAGTGTAATCAAAACGTTAACGAATTCCAAAATGTTCGGATTCTTTGTGCAAACTACGATTTTTTCGTTGAAATTTAATGAAAACCACGAAAAACGAGTGAAATTTTAGCAAACTTTTCGCATACATTCCGAAATGTTAGAAAACAGTTAGAAAAAATATGAAATTATCTCAAAATTGTTTAGTAAATGGGCCCCTTAAGAACGATTAGCTAATTGAAAAAGGACAGCTGCCACTGACTTGTATATTTTTTAGATTTTTTGCAGCTTTGACACATATTAAATGGTGAAAACATTTTTGGGCCCTAAAACTCATGATTTTGAATTATGGTTTCCAAAACCCAAAAGTTCAATATTTATAAAGCATGAACTTGAATTTTTCTATTTTATTGAGAGTTTATAGACCCATTGAGAATAAACATTTGATGCATTCGAGTTTTCCTTAGATTTACATTTTTTAATAAATAAGCAAACGTTCAAGTTTGGTAAAATTTTAAGTTTATTTGAATTGAGAAACAAAAAATCTAAAATTCAAGAATTTGCATTTTGATAATAAACCCTCCCCGTGTCATAGTTTGTGTTGGGGCGAAATTATCATCAAGCAATTAAAGTTTGTAAATACGGTTTCCCCGGTCTCTTTCTATCTGAGTGCCCACGCTAACATTTACTGCATTTAGTGCTATGGCCGTAGCATTGTTCTTGCAGTGAAAAGGATGTTCTATCAGTGTCTGCTTGTATAAGGGTAATAAGCTCTTGCCAAGCTTGTGTTAAATTTATTAGATCTTGCGTCGCTCCGTAGAGTTTATGAGCAGATTCAGGCTTTTGGAACCTGTCTAGTCATTTTTTTTCCCTTCTTCTTCAATTTGTACTTTCTTTTTATCTGTGAGCCTTGCTGGTTTAATACCCCTCTTATAAAACATGTGTATGCTCCCTGTTTATAAATAGTCTTACTGGGGCCCTTGCTAAATCTTGGAGTACTAATATCATTTTATTAACCACATCTAGATTTGTGTAAATCTTTAAACTCAACTTAGAATATTGACTTGCATATAAGTACAGGTATGGGATCCCTTATCCGGAAACCCATTATCTAGAAAGTTCCGAATTATGGAAAGGCCATCTCCCATAGACTCCATTATAAGCAAATAATTTTAATTTTAAAAAATGATTCCCTTTTCTCTGTAATAATAAAACAGTACCTGTACTTGATCCCAACTAAGATATAATTACCCCTTATTGGGGCAGAACAGCCCTATTGGGTTTATTTAATGGTTAAATGATTCCCTTTTCTCTGTAATAATAAAACAGTACCTGTACTTGATCCCAACTAAGATATAAATAATCCTTATTGGGGGCAGAACAGCCCTATTGGGTTTATTTAATGGTTAAATGATTCCCTTTTCTCTGTAATAATAAAACAGTACCTGTACTTGATCCCAACTAAGATATAATTACCCCTTATTGGGGCAGAACAGTCCTATTGGGTTTATTTCATGGTTAAATGATTCCCTTTTCTCTGTAATAATAAAACAGTACCTGTACTTGATCCCAACTAAGATATAATTACCCCTTATTGGGGGCAGAACAGCCCTATTGGGTTTATTTAATGGTTAAATGATTCCCTTTTCTCTGTAATAATAAAACAGTGCCTGTACTTGATCCCAACTAAGATATAATTACCCCTTATTAGGGGCAGAACAGCCCTATTGGGTTTGTTCAATATTTAAATGATTTTTAACAGATTTAGGTTATGAAGATCCAAATTACGGAAAGATCCCTTATCCAGAAAACCCCAGGTCCTGAGCATTCTTGGATAATAGGTCCCATACCTGTATTACTTTCTAAGGGTTTTTGCTGATCTGAATGTCTCAGATGTGGTATATTTGATTGTTGGAAATGAAGATATAAGGACTTATTTATTGGCACAAGCAGTTAGGGTGCTTGTTTGCACAGTCAACATGTGGTGTACCTTTTCATCCTGACTGTGTTTTTGTTGACACATGTAACACAAGGCACAATGGATAGCACAAAGTACTGAAGGAACAAAGGGAAAGTTGTGCTCAACCACAAAATTTTAAACCATTAAGCAGGGGTGCAATAAGGCTGTGACCACAAAATACATACAGACAACAACAAGAGGGCCTCTGCACTCATCCATTATCAATATATATAGGGTATTAAGACATTCCGTGTATTAAGCTACCAAGAAACAGGGATTGTTTGTCCATATATTGCAATATATTCAAGCTGGCCAACTACGTCAAAGTCATCCCTGGCCTGCTCCCTGTTAGCTTAAGCTTATCTTATTTACAGAGCTGTGAATGTGGGGACTTTTACAGATAAATAGATTAATAAAAGGAAGGTGTAGAATAACCGAACATTCAAACAGTATGGGTACATCCCAAATGTCGCAACAAATCAATGTCAACAGATCAATAGATTCTTGTCCCAATCATAATCTCAGCTGATAGAAGGCTCTGCCATTTCAAGACCAAATGGTATCTAAAACGAAATCATAAAGAAGGGCGAATTCCTTCGGTATAGTATGTTTAAAACAATTTTTTCCACAAATAAAATTTCACTTACAGAATAAAAGTAGTGATTTTGCTCATCTCATTTCGCCAAACTGATTTCACCAAAAGCACTGTTCCTCAGGGGCAAATTTCAATGCTTTCCCTGACATGTAAAGCTTGTGCCAAGCTCTTCCATAACCATTGCCAGTGATGATCAAATTATTGGTCCCGGTTCCAGAAGCACAAAGATTTGTGTGCGACACAAAAGAGTGGGGGTACAGAAACCATGGCAATTTAAACCCTTATATTAACCCACCCTCTACAGTTTTGGCTAAAGATGGTAATCCCTATTTGTAAACTTCTTACCTTGGGAAACTAGCATTTCCTTTTGCTCCATTAAATTTTCTTGGTAGCAGAGCTACATTATCTACCACTCCTCATCCCTTCTCTAGCTAGTGGTTGGCATCTAGTGTAGCAACTATGTGGCACTTCAAGTGGTGGCATGCTGAGTTTTGGTTACATGAGCCCTATAGCTTTGGGATTAAAGGTCACAGTAGCAGTTTTGGAAGGTTTAACTGCAGGTGCCCTGGCACTCCCAGTTATTAGTAACTTATGAAGAAGCACCTAATTGCTGAAAATAGCCCCACCTTCCTGATATGGCAGTCACCTGAAATCGTTAGAGTGGATCATCATTAAGGGTTTTTTTTTTTTATTTTGGAGATATTTTGCATGCTGTCCTTAACTGGTAAATAGTTGATTTGTTCAGCCTACCTTGTCTATATCAGCAGCTTTTATTTAAGTGCTCTGGTGGGTACATCCTATCATACCATTAATTTAAAGCAGGGGTCCCCAACCTTTTAAATGCACATTCAAATTGAAAAAGTTTGGGTAACACGAGTATGAAAAAAATTTCCGGGCATAGCAAAGAAGAGCGATGGCTATTTGGTAGCTCCTATGGGAACTGGCAGCCTTCAAAAGGCTCTGTCTGGCATTATATCAGATTTATATGCAACCCAAAACCTGCCTCCAAGCCAGGAATTCAAAAATAAGCACCTAGATTATATCAACTTGGAGCAACATTCAAAGCATTGGTGAGCAACATGTTGCTCCCGAGCCACTAGTTGAGGACCACTGGTTTAAAGTCTGTGTTTATACGCTATAGGATAGTTTGGACCCAGAAGCGAGACCACTGTGCTGGCATTTTGACTCTTATAGTAGGTGTCAGGATTTGAACCTTGGACTCTGCACTGAACGGCTGCTGCAGTATTCTTGTGAGCCACGTGATGTTAAGCCTGATAGCTAGTCCTTTAGCGCTGTCTTCTCTTCCTACCTTGTTAATGCCAAGTTTCAGCAATCTATCAGCCTGTTGTTCTACAAAAGCTCATGTAATTCCCTGCTTGGTTTCGGAGTTCTTGCTTGTCCCTAAGTCACTGATTGGTCCTATCTTTTTCCTAGTTCCTGTCTGGTTGCACAGTACCTACCTTATTCCTGTGCTCTAGTCCCAGATTCTTGCTCAAATCATTTGGATTTCTTGGGTTTTGCCCATGTAGTGCCATAGCCTGCCATCATTATTGCCTGTTATTGGATTCTGCTTCAGTCTGCACTGACTGCCACGATTGGCTACTATTCCACTCTACTTTAGCAAATCTAATGTACATAGTCCAAATGGTTTCAAATTGTTTGAATGCCAGCTATGTTTTATTTCTGAGTTTTGAAAGCAATGCATTGTTCTTCAGCTGAGGCCAAACAAATACCAACGCTAACTCTGTAATGAAAAATAAAAACCATTTGTGAACTAGTAAGAGGTACAGGATAATGAGTTCAGGTTTTATTGTTCGGAATAATGTGAGAAGGCATGGGATGGAAGAACATAAGATTATCCATGCTCACCTGACTAGGCTTTTATGTTCACCCTCATATGTTCAGAGGTAAAAATCAAACAAAATCTTTTCTTTATTAATGGATTCATGCATTAAATGTCATCTCAGCAACCCATGGTAGCTATAATGATAGGATAGCATCAAAGATAGCATAAATAGCATCAGGGTTATCGGAGAGGAAAACTAAAAAGCTCTGACAAAGACTTTAGCCCCAGCATTAAATAAGTGTATTTCAAAGTGAATTTTATCATACAGCTAATAAATGGAACTTATTATATAAAATAAATAGTACAGACTGAGGAAGAAGATATTCTGGGAGACGTGCTATTATTAATATGCAGCAGAAGACACAGATTTTCCTAGTGATCTAAATATATCAACCTTTAAGGTTTAGGTCTAAGGGTTATATTTGATGATAAGACGAGAAGCCTAAAATAATAAGGAAAGTATATATGGCAGAAAGAATGTATTATATTAATAATCCATTTGATAAAAGTCAGCTGCTAGTTGAGGCATACTGTTAGAGATCTTAACAAAACCCTTTATTTGCTTTTTTCAAAATGTATACCATTAGAATGCATTAATGTGCCCCTCTCAATCTACATTCATCATATGTTGCCTAAACCATAAATTGCACTGAATCCTTTGGCAAAAACAGCACTCTTTCATTTTGTTTGTGTCTACAATATTTGGACACTTTTGCTTAGAAGAGGGGAAGTTCTGCTTGGCCTCTCAGTGCTCAGTTCCAGGCTCCTCCATGAAACATGCCCAATATTTTTAACCCAGAAGCAGGTAAATATGCATGTCTGCCTGGACATCATGGCTTCCAGGGCCTAGGCTTGGATAGCCAACCACATGATCTGAGAGAAAGGGGACGGGCACTGACATCCCAACACAATGTAAAGTTAGCACAGATTCCCAACTAGCAACACAATACATAAAGGTATAAACGCTGCAATGGAATTGCTTAACATACGCATAGATTGTTATTAAAAGGCTATATTACTCTTTAAATGGCTGCTGCAGAATTTCCCAGTAAGACCTAGTCTAGGCCTCTAGAGCAGGGGTCCCCAACCTTTCTTACTCATGAGCCACAGTCAAATGTAAAAAGACTTGGAGAGCAACACAAGCACCATAAAAGTTCACGGAGGTGCCAAATAACGGCTGTGATTGGCTATTAGGGGCCTCTATGCACACTATCAGCTTACAGGGGGCTTTATTTGGTGGTAAGTCTTGTCTTTATTCAACCAAAACTTGCCACCAAGTCAGGAATTCAATTATCACGAGCCACTGGTTGGAGATCACTGCTCTAGACATTATTAATAGATGTTGTTGATAATTCCTTGTGGTTTTAGGCTAGGGCTAGAGCCAAGTAGCAGCCAAAAATTGATTGTTTATGGGATAAATATATATTTATTCCCATATCCTGTCTATTATCAAGTCCAATTTAACAGAAGAAACAGCCTCAACATTCCAGCTAATTATTGTCCTTTTTCAAATGATTAAAACAGTGGTTCGTCTTAATCCCTATGACAAGTAAAGAGTTTTCTGAGCAGTGTTGTCCCTGTAACATCAACACTGCATTCTGAGCAGTTCTATTCAGTTAGTATCATATGTTTTATGCTATTATGGAACTGTCATGAAGAGTCAAGTCAATATGTATTGGAAATGAAATGAGCTAATGCAATGTGCCGAGACACAGAGGAGGCATTTATAGACCCAGAAAATGTCAATAGTGTATTGTTGTAGCTTGAACAATTAATATGCTGCTTCTTTACCATAAACTGGAAAGTCTAACATGTAAGGTATTTAATGGTCTAATAAACAAAATCATATGGTCATATTCTCTGCATTATGGGCCAGGGAATTATTGCCATTATAGTACAACACATGTAATAGCTCAAAGGGAGATCTATGAGAAGTTAATCTTTTCCTCAAATTAGATATGGTGGAACCTTCTAACAGAACAGACATGATATGGGAAAACATATTCTGGGAACAGTATTGATTGACTACACAATAAATCTGGCCCAAATTAATACATTGTCTTATTGATCCAAGTAAGTACCCAGTGTTTATTCTATACATTTTAGAGCAGTTGTAAATAATTATTTGCAAATGGTTATTATAATCTCAACTCAAAGACTAAACATGGCAACTGGCTTTGAGATTAAAAAAAACTACAACTGTCCATTATGAAAATCCAGAAATCTACAAATTATGGGAAGGTCATTTTAAATAATCTCCTTTTTCTCTGTATTAATAAAACAGTATCTGTACTTGATCCCAACTAAGATATAATTACCCCTTATTGGGGGCAGAACAGCCCTATTGGGTTTATTTAATGGTTAAATGATTCCCTTTTCTCTTTAATAATAAAACAGTACCTGTACTTGATCCCAACTAAGATATAATTACCCCTTATTGGGGGCAGAACAGCCCTATTGGGTTTATTTAATGGTTAAATGATTCCCTTTTCTCTGTAATAATAAAACAGTACCTGTACTTGATCCCAACTAAGATACAATTACCCCTTATTGGGGGCAGAACAGTCCTATTGGGTTTATTTCATGGTTAAATGATTCCCTTTTCTCTGTAATAATAAAACAGTACCTGTACTTGATCCCAACTAAGATATAATTACCCCTTATTGGGGCAGAACAGCCCTATTGGGTTTATTTAATGGTTAAATGATTCCCTTTTCTCTGTAATAATAAAACAGTACCTGTACTTGATCCCAACTAAGATATAATTACCCCTTATTGGGGGCAGAACAGCCCTATTGGGTTTATTTAATGGTTAAATGATTCCCTTTTCTCTGTAATAATAAAACAGTACCTGTACTTGATCCCAACTAAGATATAATTACCCCTTATTGGGGGCAGAACAGCCCTATTGGGTTTATTTAATGGTTAAATGATTCCCTTTTCTCTGTAATAATAAAACAGTACCTGTACTTGATCCCAACCAAGAAGCATAGTTAATCCTTATTGTTGGCAAAACTATCCCAATGGGTTTACTAATGATTTTAGTAGAATTAAGGTATAGCGATCCAAATTACAGAAATATTCCTTATGTGGATAAAACCTGGGTCCCAAGCATTCTGAATAACAGATCCCAAACAGATTTCAGATTTTTTTTTATATGGTTTTTATGATGGAATTAAAGATTAAGTTTTAATTAATACCCTTCTATAAGGTAGAAATTGTCCTGAAGTGGCCCCACTAGTTACTGTTGAACCTGGGGGGGAAGGGTTTGATATGAATGTTGGACTGTAAATTTGCAGTTGAGCAATTGAGCATACTGTAATTGATCACCAACCTTTTGCATATACTAAACTATAATAAACTTTACAATAGTTACTGTATTACATCTGTAGTTCTCTGTAAATAAGGAAAAATAAGAATTAGAGTAAAAACCAATTAATGTGTGGTTGGAGTTAACCCTGTAACCCTAGAAGTGAATGGGACTATAGTAGAAGCTAGGAGTACAGTAGAATGTAGTGTTACAAGTGCACTACTACTGAAAAGTAATCTTCAATAAGCATATGCCCCATCTAGTGTTAGATATGAGAATAGCACTCAATAGTAAAATACCCAAGTCAGACCATGACTCCTCCAGAACTTCAATTTCCCAGACATTATAGTATTACTATATTTTATTGCACATACCTGCATTGTCATACAAAATAGTTCTTTTTTTACTTGAAAATATAAAACTTTTGTTTTGTAACACAGTCACATATCTATTTTTTTTCTTCCTGAAACATCAACAGCAATGTGAATTTTAGTGGCATAAAATGTGGAAAGTATTCAAGCAAATAAGGACAAGTCACTTACAAGGTTGTTTCAAGTCTTCTAAGTGTTCTGCATTTAAAATGCTTTGCATAGATAAGACATAATTTGAATCTAAGTCTACTGGAACAATATTTAATATTTATCATTTTATTAATTGCTCAACCACCCATGTAGTCTATTTGCCGGAATGCCCTTGTGTCATTCATTTTCGTGGTAATACAGAAACTCTATTAGGAAATAGATTTACAAAATACTGCAGAAATTTTCTACAAGAGACTTTCAAGGCCCACACTGCATAAAAAACCCACACTGCGACTTGTGATAAAAAACAAAAGCAATAGACCAAGTTATTGGGATATTAATGCAAATATACTCAGTTTTGAATGGAAGATATATGCTGGAATTTTCTTCTGGATTATATAGTAACACATGTAGGCATATGTTTGAATATGCAACATTTCTTTAGTTATCCCTATTTATAGTTTTTGTAGAAAGGGTTTGGGAAGATACATTCTTTGTAAAGGACAATGAAAACACCATTAAGGGGGGCATTTACTAATCCACGAACGCTCCGAGCATTCATTTGAATGCTCCGTGCGTATTTTCTGCGACTTTTTCATACCTTACGCGACTTTTTCGTACTTTGCGACAAAATTTGTGCATTTCGGATTGATTCAAGCTTCGTTATCGTGACTTACCTTAGGTCAGGTTGGAGCTGCAGAGTGCCATTGAGCCCTATGGGAGACTTTCCTTGGGCCGGGTTGGAGCTGCAGAGTGCCATTGAGCCCTATGGGAGACTTTCCTTGGGCCGGGTTGGAGCTGCAGAGTGCCATTGAGCCCTATGGGAGACTTTCCTTGGGCCGGGTTGGAGCTGCAGAGTGCCATTGAGCCCTATGGGAGACTTTCCTTGGGCCGGGTTGGAGCTGCAGAGTGCCATTGAGCCCTATGGGAGAATTTCCTTGGGCCGGCCGGGTTGGAGCTGCAAAGTGCCATTGAGCCCTATGGGAGACTTTCCTTGGGCCGGGTTGGAGCTGCAGAGTGCCATTGAGCCCTATGGGAGACTTTCCTTGGGCCGGGTTGGAGCTGCAGAGTGCCATTGAGCCCTATGGGAGACTTTCCTTGGGCCGGGTTGGAGCTGCAGAGTGCCATTGAGCCCTATGGGAGACTTTCCTTGGGCCGGGTTGGAGCTGCAGAGTGCCATTGAGCCCTATGGGAGACTTTCCTTGGGCCAGGTTGGAGCTGCAGAGTGCCATTGAGTCCTATGGGAGGCTTCCAAAATCATGCACAGAAGGATCAAAGTCGGAAAGGTTTTCCCACTGTTTACAATCGTTCGATACGGCCTGACTCACACTGGCATTCCAATTCATACCCAAAGGGATCAGTTTGCAGTTTGATCTTAGGGCTCTCTGCAGTCCAATCAAGTTCTTCTATTTTTTTCTCTGAAAAATAATTATGTATGCTCCTCACTATGGTTCTGAAACAGGAAAGGGGAAAAGCAAAGGGGAAACACAGATTTGTCAATAATGTCATTATATTATGTAGTGGCACCTGTGAACATGGATGGGCATGGCTTAAATATTCCATTCCAATGATCAGAAGGGGTGTCCAGATACTTTTGTCCATGTATTGTACCTCATATGACAAATACACAGATACAAAAATGCAGAATGTTCTTAGTTAAAAGAGAAGGAAAGCTACAGTGGCATTTTATTGCCAATAGATTAGCCACAATAGTACAAGCTAGAATGCTATACTGTATTTATTTTGTGGAATGCTTTACCATTCTGTAGAATGCTTTACAGACCTAGAAGCTCTCTCTGTTTGTTTAAGATAGCAGCTGCCATTTTAGCTTGGTCTGATGTCACTTTCCTGCTGCTGCCTGGAAGGGGAGGGGAGGGGGAGAGGGAGAAGAGAGGAGGGAGAGGGAGAAGGTAGGGGGAGAGGAGAAAACTGCACAGGTTAATTTCTTAATACTGTGAATGTTTGTTGGTGTATTTACATAGATCTTTCTGATAAAGCTTACTTAGTTTTAACCTTTCCTCCTCCTTTAAGCCCTACTTCTACCTTACTAATTGATGTGCAAAAAATAATTTTTTTAGTTGTATATTGACTTTAGTCCCTTATATGTAAACCTACACAACAATTAGTGTTATCTAACATGTATCTATTGTAAAGGATGCAATTTACAGGGTTAAGCTGGTTTGTTCCTTATTAATTTTTCACACGCCTTGCATTTTTAAATAGCGATATTGATTCTGACCAGTCAGGTGACAGAGAAATTGGCAGCGCTCTGAAAGAAATGTGCTAGGCAAAGGTGAATAATATTAACAAGGACAATGATTAATTCCCTTTCACACATAGTCAATTTAGTTATTAAGATCAAAGAACTAATTTTCTGAATTTTGTAATAGTGTTAATAAATGTTTTAAAAGTATTCTTTGATATACTCGGAGCACTTAACTATATTACTTTGTTGTCCTAATAAAATCATCTCTGCTTTCTCGTTTTGCAAAATATCATTTAATACAGTACAGATTTTTTTCCATTGAAACTAACGGTGGGCCTCATGGCTTGTTTGCCCCATTTGCACCAAAAAAATCTTTTTTTATTTTATCCATTATAGCCACATACTGGAAATTGTCACCCAGATACCAAATTTGGAACTCCATAATTATATCTTAGTTGGGATCAAGTACAGGTACTGTTTTATTATTACAGAGAAAAGGGAATCATTTAACCATTAAATAAACCCAATAGGGCTGTTCTGCCCCAATAAGGGGTAATTATATCTTAGTTGGGATCAAGTACAGGTACTGTTTTATTATTACAGAGAAAAGGGAATCATTTAACCATTAAATAAACCCAATAGGGCTGTTCTGCCCCCAATAAGGGGTAATTATATCTTAGTTGGGATCAAGTACAGGTACTGTTTTATTATTACAGAGAAAAGGGAATCATTTAACCATGAAATAAACCCAATAGGATTGTTCTGCCCCCAATAAGGGGTAATTATATCTTAGTTGGGATCAAGTACAGGTACTGTTTTATTATTACAGAGAAAAGGGAATCATTTAACCATTAAATAAACCCAATAGGGCTGTTCTGCCCCAATAAGGGGTAATTATATCTTAGTTGGGATCAAGTACAGGTACTGTTTTATTATTACAGAGAAAAAGGAAATAATTTTTAAAAATTAGAATTATTGTCTTATAATGGAATCTATGGGAGATGGACTTCATATAATTCAGAATTTCTGGATAACAGGTTTACAGATAATGGATTCCATACCTGTAGTTAGCAAGGCATTTGTCTGAATAAGGAAACCATAGAAATTAAGGTGCCCATACTTTCCTGAATTTTATTGGGCAGTTTAATTAATATCAAATGAAGCAATGTTTACAGACAAATCCATTGGAATTCAAGCTTTACCTTGCACTGTCCTTGGAGTACTAGTCATTTTTTAGCAACTAGGTGTGAGGAAGGCTTATACCACCATCATTCATATTCATAATAAAATGAATATGTAAATTGAATCCAGTCAGCATGTTCCATGTGTCAGCATGGCGGCCCAGCATGCTGGCGTCTAGGAGTAGTGAATGCAAAAAAAACGCAAAGTTAAACAAAATATCAGTATGCCAGGAAATGTTTCATTTACTTATGTAGGACATGAAAATAGAGACAGAAATACGGTGCATATTTGTTTAAGGGGCTGAATTACTGGTGAGCAAGACAAGGGGGTAGTAGAGCAGAGGGGCTTTCTAAATCTATAAAAAGAGAGCAAAGATAAATGTTTTATCATTATAAATGTGGTATCCAGTAGTGAAGAGCAAATCTGTTCCATTTTGCTTCGCCAAAAAGTTGCGAAACTGCTGAAAAATTCATAAAATACATTAGGGGGCACATTTACTAAGACACGAATTCAAATTGGAAAAATCCGATTGGAAAACGAACATTTTGCGACTTTTTCGTATTTTTTGCGATTTTTTCGGTGCCTTTACGACTTTTTCGGAAATTGTCGCGACTTTTTCGTTACCAATACGATTTGCGCGAAAAAACGCGAGTTTTTCGTAGCCATTACGATGCGCTCGTATCTTGTCGCGACTTTTTCGTATTGAGCGCTCGTAAGCAGCGGGCGAAACTTTCAGACTTAGCATGATTTTGGAAGCCTCCCACAGGACTCAATGGCACCCTGCAGCTCCAACCCGGCCCAAGGAAAGTCTCCCATAGGGCTCAATGGCACTCTGCAGCTCCAACCCGGCCCAAGGAAAGTCTCCCATAGGGCTCAATGGCACTCTGCAGCTCCAACCCGGCCCAAGGAAAGTCTCCCATAGGGCTCAATGTCACTCTGCAGCTCCAACCCGGCCCAAGGAAAGTCTCCCATAGGGCTCAATGGCACTCTGCAGCTCCAACCCGGCCCAAGGAAAGTCTCCCATAGGGCTCAATGGCACTCTGCAGCAGCTCCAACCCGGCCCAAGGAAAGTCTCCCATAGGGCTCAATGGCACCCTGCAGCTCCAACCTGGCCCAAGGAAAGTCTCCCATAGGGCTCAATGGCACCCTGCAGCTCCAACCCGGCCCAAGGAAAGTCTCCCATAGGGCTCAATGGCACTCTGCAGCTCCAACCCGGCCCAAGGAAAGTCTCCCATAGGACTCAATGGCACTCTGCAGCTCCAACCTGGCCCAAGGAAAGTCTCCCATAGGGCTCAATGGCACTCTGCAGCTCCAACCTGGCCCAAGGAAAGTCTCCCATAGGGCTCAATGGCACTCTGCAGCTCCAACCCGGCCCAAGGAAGGCCTCCCATAGGGCTCAATGGCACCCTGCAGCTGCAACCTGGCCCAAGTAAAGTCACCATACTGAAGCTTGAATGAATTCGAATCTTTCGTACTCGGCACGAAGGCTACGAAAAAATCGCGACAAAATACGAGCGCATCGTAGCGGCTACGAAAAACTCGCGTTTTTTTGCGCAAATCGTATTGGTAATGAAAAAGTCACGACAATTTTCCGAAAAAATCGGCAGATACCGATCATTACGAAAAAAACGCAATCGGACGCATTCGCCCGGTTCGTGAGTAAGTAAATGGGCCCCTAGGTGTTTTTTAAGCACTCAACTTTTTTTTCATTACACCAAATGCAGTCAAATGAATGAGCATTTTTTTTCTTAAGAGTTTTTCCTGCATTTTTTCCACGGCCAATTTTTACTGTGGCAAATTTTTATCGCAAAAAAAAAAAAAAAAGCAGATGGTGAAATGCAGAATTTTGCTGCGAATCCATGCCTTGTGAAAATTTTGCTCATCACTTGTATCCAATGTAAAAGGTATCCAGAAACATTTGTAGCATCATTTGGGTAAGCCAAGATGGTGCATTGGAAGGCAAAATTATTTTGCATTTAAGGCATTTTTAGCTCTGCAAGGAGAGTACAACATTTTGATGAAATACATAGATTGTGAAATGCTAAACGAAAATACAATGGTTACTGGATCACTTGAAAATTCTGGCAGAAATCTAATTTGCAAATGAAATCAATCAATGCAGACATTCTAGCTGGATTTTCTAGACCAGTGATCCCCAACCAGTGGCTCGGGGGCAACATGTTGCTCACCAACACCTTGGATGTTGCTCCCAGTGGCCTCCAGGTGCTTATTTTTGAATTCCTGATTTGGGGGCAAGTTGTGGTTACATAAAACCCAGGTGAACTGACAAACAGAGCCTCCTATAGGCTGCAAGTGCACATAGGGGCTACAATATAACCAATCACACCCCTTTTTTGCCCCTTTCCGCCATGAGCTTTTATTATGCTTGTGTTGCTTCCGAACTCTTTTTATATAGGATAGTGGCTTACAGATAAAAAAGGTTGGGGATCCCTGGTCTAGACTTTGAGTTTTCTGGTAATCTGGTAACCCCTAATGTGATTTTTTAAGACAGTATCTAGATAGGGATGTAGCGAAAATCCGAAGCGAAAAAACGCGGCGGAAAAAACCGAGGTGAAAAAACGCGGTGCAAAAAAACACGCGGCAAACCCAAAATGGCGAACATCGCCAAAAGTTCGCGAATTTGCGGACTTGCGAACACCCGATGTTCGCGCGAATTAGTTCGCCGGCGAACAGTTCGCTACATCTCTATATCTAGACCCTGGTGGTGAAAACTAGTTTACAATGGATATACAAGCTACTGTCTGTACAGGACCAAGTATATAAATATGAAGCCAGCTAATGGGTAACAAATAAAGGAGATGTCATCTTTGAACATTAGAATTGCAGTGTGACCATGTTTTGCCTTGTATACTTAAATATTATTTAGGCCCTATGCCCCTTACATAAGAGATGTTCTATCTATCCCTTTGTCCATTATAACCACCATTACCTGCTTGACAACCATTAGCACTGCAGCAACAGTTTATGAACTGCACATTCAGCATTCCTATGTACTGCAGGCCTTTTAATAGGCCTTG
Source organism: Xenopus tropicalis (assembly GCF_000004195.4). Lineage (NCBI taxonomy): Eukaryota > Metazoa > Chordata > Amphibia > Anura > Pipidae > Xenopus > Xenopus tropicalis. The sequence continues at coordinate 18,991,026 of NC_030678.2, forward strand.
TAAATTACATGCAACCAAGGCTGGGCAAACTTTTCTTATTTTCTTATACATATATATTGAAATTATAGCCACTTTTTCAAGCTTTGCTTATTTCTAAATCCTTGACTTCAGTGGAATGTTTCAGTCTGATAAGAGTTTGACGAAACTAATTTGACCTTTTTTCTTACTTATCCCTATTTATCAAGAACTCTGTTATCTTCTTCAACCAAAGTATTACTGAAATCGGTTTGACCTGGTAAAAACTAATTATTTCCGAAGGTAGGAACAGGAACTTTGTTTGGGCAAAACAAACATATCATTTGATTAATATTTTGCTACCTGGCAAAAGGTTGTTGACGTTGTTGCTACCATATGCTTTTAAAATACTGGAATTTAGTGTTTTTAATTTACTACCAAGACAACTATTTCAACATCAATTAGACTTTAAAAGTTTCTTTTTGCAACTTCATGAATTGACATTTCCAGCATTGGTGTTAATTAGTGAATGATAGTATATCTGTAGCATTAAGAACAAGTAGGAATCAATAGTTAGTGGCCTCACCTTACTGTTGGCTTGCGTATGTTGTGTTCAACGGTGGAAAAGGTTGTCAGACACCAGTCAGAATTATTATAAGGCAAATACATGTGAGTGCTTGATATGGTTGACTGAAATATTGCCTCTACTTTAAACTTGTAGTTATGTGATCCATTAACTGGAAACCCACTATCTAGAAGTCTGTGAAGGTTCTCATCTATCTAGGTCGTGGTATATCTGTAGTAATAAGTAATCATTTGCATACGTATTAGGTGGTCTCCTCGATCCTTTTGACTTGTTCGTGTATCCCCACTCCTGGCTTTACCTAAGCTGATCAGAAAACCCTGCACTACACTGATGAGCCCCAAGAAGGGTGAAACTGGTCTGTAGTTGGGAATCTGATCAGCTATTATCCTGGCTTTTGCTTCAAAAACCTAGCGGGTGAGCTTTAGCCCATAGGATAAACCCATGTAAATGGGATTTTATTAGGAGCCTTAAGGAATTTGTTCCCAGAATCCCTTTGGTCCATGTAATAATAAGTCAAATCAACTTGTCTTGCTGTGGGTTTTTTTTTCGCTTGTCATCTACTGGCTTTCTCAATTCTGAATTCTAAATTAAAAAAGTTAGTCGGGTGACCAGCGAAATGTCTTCAAGAAAAACACAACAAGTCTAGTCGATTTGACTACTGCAGATATACCATCCAGAAGGTTCAAAATATAGACGCTACATTCTAGAATTCCTTTTTTCCGTAGGGGGTAGACTGTCCTCAAAGTGCAACATTGTCAGGCACAAAGGAACCCCATATGTTATGCCAGCCATAGGCAGGTGGTTAGTGCAGGATTCCCCGGTACTTGTGCTCTCAAGTTTTCTCATCTCAAAGACACACAACCTCTTCCAAATGAAGACAGTGCTGCATAAAAATTAGGCTCCATTATTTACGTTCTCTTTTAGTACAAAAATTGTGCGTTAGACAGGCCTAGATACTTGGGAAGGCCATAAAACTCAGGGCCTAGGATGGCTAACTGCCTACTGCTCCCATCTGCTGTTACAAGAGGTGCATGCAGTGGAGGCAGATGAGCAGGCTCCGTGACCTAGGGATGCACATCTTTAAATCCACATTTGGGGACTGACTTGATTGTTGTTGTATATATAAAATTTCACGGATATGCTTGAATCATTTATACAACAATTTTGAGTTTACATTTGAAAACCCAAATTTTTTTGAGCCAAACATATTGTTAAAGCTCAAAAAATTTCCTTGAAACCTCTTTATTTTTCCCAAACCGGAATTGCTCCAGCAGCCATTTTAGGAGCATTGGCACTCATTCTTGGAAGACGATAATGTGTTTAAGTTTCACTTGGAACTGGGTGAAATAGAAAACAATGATGGGGTTAACTTCCCCTTGAAACTGGGTGAAACAGAAAACAAAGAGGGGATTAACTTCCCCTTGAATATGTGTCAAGGGCAGTCTGTCACACATCATAAATCAAGCCCAGTACCCTTTTAAATAAACTAGTCAGTAAATCATGTTTTTTACAAAACAACCCAACTAGGTTTAACAAATGTTATTAGCCAGGACCTCAATTCCCATGCAATTAGGATATTAGGTTCCATACCTGAACATAACCCAACACTCTAACAATATCATTATTAACACAAACGCTCCTCACTATGCTGGGATGCAGAACTCACATTGGTTAGCTGTTGTTTCCCTATGTCCGACACAGGAGCTATGATTCTGGAGTCCAGTCATTCACTGTTGAGCTTGCAGAATGAATTACTGACCTTGAATCAGACCCTGCAGCCGTAATAAAGTAAATAAAAGTGCAGTCTGCAGCAGAGCATTCCTCTGCTACTGGTACAGGGAAATTAGATTTAAAGTCTACAAAATGGGATACAAACGAGAAACGGATACATTTCGGTAACTCATATAAAATCAATTCCCCATTCCCTCCATTGTTCATGTTGATAATTATAATCTGTTTCTGCGTTCCCACTTGTGCAGTTTTTCATCCAGAGGCTCTAATAAATTCTATTTACTTTTCCATACTGTTGTTATTTTCTACAGATTGCTTTATATACAATCTTCAATTTGTACTTAATTATGATTACAGTTTTCCACTGCTTGATTTAATATTAAAATAAACAGCAAAGCTTTCAATTTACTCATTATTTTTAAAACATCTGTATTATTTTTTGACTTAAATAAACAAAGACTCCCTATCCCCCTGAACATTGCAGGCCTTTATAATATTATATTATATAAAAACAGTGCACACACACACAAAGCCATACCTACATGCACTATCCAGTGAATGCACAGGACTGTGTCCATTACTAATACACATCACTTCCTGTTACAGTGAGAGCCTGCATTGCTTCCTGTCAGGTGATCAGTGAGTGACCCACAGAACATCACAAAATGTTGTCTAAAGCAGCGGTTCTCAACCTGTGGGTTGGGATCCCTTTGGGGGTTGAACGACCCTTTCACAGGGGTCGCCCAAGACCATCGGACATACACATATTTCCTATGGTCTTTGGAATAATTTTATGGTTGGGGGTCACCACAACATGAGGAACTGTATTAAAGGATCACGGCATTAAGAAAGTTGAGAACCACTGGTCTAAAGGTAAAAGGGCAATATTTACTGATATGAATATGACAAGTTGGTAAGATCCTTTATAAAGTTCTCTTTTTAAAAACATAAAAAATAAAGTCTACATAGGTCAAGTTCTGTTGAGCTTTTACCAATTTCTCTATAGTAAGTTGGGGGTAAAACCCCATTCATTAACAGTACTTCTATATAGTTGTGCCCAGCACTATTTAGTCCTTCCTGCCTCCAGTTCCAGTTCCAGGAGTGCAAACTGAGTGCAGTTGCAGCTATTGATGCAGAGGAAAAAAAAGGGAAAGTTGTTCTTACCACTAAGGTTTAAACCATTAGGCGGGGGTTGTGACCAAAAAATTCATATAGACAGAAACAAGGGGTCTTCTGCGCCCATTATCAATATATATATATATATTGGGCATGAAGGGGCTACATGAAAGCCATCCCAGGTCTGGCCATTCCTACACTCACTTTTATCTGATTCATTACGAATTCTATTGCTTCATTATACATTTTTAGTAAAACAAATCTGTTTCAGTTAGCCGAAAAATGTGCAAAACTGCAGAAAAATTTGGGAGACAGTGAAAAATGTGCAAAACGTGGGTAACGTGCAACTTTTTTTATGCACATGACTTTTTTTACACAACCACACTTTTTTTTGATGTGACTGCGCCTATTTTTACGCGGTAGCACACTTTTTTACATGACTGCATCTTTTTACACGACTGCGCCTTTTTTGATGCAACCATGCCTTGTTTTGATGCAAACATTTTGTGGAAGTTTCGCAAAACAATTCGCCAACGACAAAATGTGCAATTTCTCTGTTAATCCGTGCCTGGCAAAAAAATTCAGTCATCACTATATACATTTTACAATCACTATATACATTTACATTTACAACCTGCAACTTACTTGCTTTCAAGGTTAAAATTCCCACATGGTTGCCCTTTTATTGGCTCCACTGGGATCACCTGATTATAGCTGGGAAGGCTGGGAGCTACAAATGCATTTCTTGGTAGCTTAGTGCACAGAATGTTTTAATGTCCTATATATATTGATAATAAGAGAGTGCAGAGGACCTCTTATCTATTAATTCAGAGAAGCCCTGGAGATACAGCCACCTCTTGACCAGGCAGTAGCTGCAGGTTTCTCTCAACACCGGGCATCTATAGGTGCAGCACAGTGCATAATTAATGGGCACTTCATTATGTAATAAAAGGCACTAAGTTTGCCCAGGAGCACTAACCCATAGCAACCAATTGGTAGGTAGAATTTCCTGGTCACTTGTTTAAAAGCCAACATCTTATTGGTTATTGCTCCTAGACAAACTTTATTAAATATGGGGGTAACAGCAGTGTCTAAAACAATTAGAAAAAAATTATTTGAAAAAAATAATACTTCCAAATGAAAACATCTATACAATGCAACTTATCTACATTGTATACTGTTGTCGGGCACAAACTGGTTTTGGAACAGTATATCAGTATTATAAGCCCAATTCTAAACCCCAATGGAGCAGGTAAATGAATGCTATTATCCTCCTGTACAACCAACCATCCATTCAAGGCATTGATTCCACTTGCTGGATCTGTTTCAGTCTCTGGAGTCCGGACATAGCTGAAATAATGACATGCAATCTCTCAAAAGTTTTTCATCTGGTTTGAGTCCAACAGTCATAAAGCAAAACTAGGAAAAGTGAAAGTATTCTTGACCTGCTATATCTCTGATGATACAGGGCAGCCAGTGAAACATTCAAAAAGAAAGATCTAGCGCTACACATCTTCCTGGTGTCACCGTTATAATGGCGATAGAATACTGCAGGTGACAATTCTGAAAGCCATTTAATATAATAAAGAATGCCAACAAATTTCGTGAGTGGAGAAAGGTTAAAACCTTATCTAACAAGTCCCTTTGGGAGCAATTATAACCAGCCAGGTATGTAAGTGCATGCATAACCCGGACGTTTCTCTATACCTGTTCAAGATCTGGAAATTGGTTCCCTAAAGGAAATGCAATAATAACCCACAAATTAAAAGCCAGCCTCGGTAATAGGAACAGATAAAAAGCCAGGTGTGAATGTTTATTGGCACTGTGCATAATCAGTGTGTTTGTTTGCAGTTAGGAAATATTAATAATAAAGCTGCTTCAAATACAAAATGGATTCATATGGTTCCTACATGTCTTCGTTGAGAGATACTTGTGAACATGCTGATTTCCATTCTCTTAGCAAATAAGATTTAATGGAAAAATACCTTTTGAGTAAGATCATTTAATATAATAATCTATTGGATTTAACTCATCAAAGAAAAAACTATACCCCCTGAATGAATACTTAACTAATAGTTTATTATTGGGGGCAGAACAGCCCTATTGGAATTATTTAATGTTTAAATGATTTCCTTTTCTCTGTAATAATAAAACAGTACCTGTACTTGATCCCAACTAAGATATAATTACCCCTTATTGGGGCAGAACAGCCCTATTGGAATTATTTAATGTTTAAATGATTTCCTTTTCTCAATAATAATAAAACAGTACCTGTACTTGATCCCAACTAAGATATAATTACCCCTTATTGGGGCAGAACAGCCCTATTGGGTTTATTTAATGGTTAAATGATTCCCTTTTCTCTGTAATAATAAAACAGTAGCTGTACTTGATCCCAACTAAGATATAATTACCCCTTATTGGGGGCAGAACAGCCCTATTGGGTTTATTTAATTGTTAAATGATTCCCTTTTCTCTGTAATAATAAAACAGTACCTGTACTTGATCCCAACTAAGATATAATTACCCCTTATTGGGGGCAGAACAATCCTATTGGGTTTATTTAATGGTTAAATGATTCCCTTTTCTCTGTAATAATAATGGGCAAAACCCAATAGGACTGTTCTTCCCCCATCAGTTTTAAAATTCTGAATTATTTGATTAAAATGGAGTCTATGGGAGACGAGCTTTCCGTAATTCGGAGCTTTCTGGATAATGGGTTTCCAGATAAGGGATCCCATACATGTACTACATAAGAGCCATGAATATCTTGTAAATTATATCCTTATAAATCGAGATTAGTGATTGGTTATAATCGGTGCTTGGTGATGTCATTTCTGTCACATGACTCACTGAAACTTGTGTATTATAATAAATAATGTACCCCCTCAGAGCTCCGTGACCTATTTAAAAGGAATTTGCCCGTGTGCTTTTATATTGTCATAGAACTCCTCTGTGACTTAAAATATCCCTATATTTTACAATGGGGGAACACTTCTCACTACAGTATATTAATAAAATAACGTTTGTATAGCGTATGTTATAGAATTCCCCATTCTTTGAAACTGTGCTATTGGTTTTCATTATTTCTTTTTTTTGTAGTATTTGAATTATTTGCCTGCCTCTTTCCGGTTTATAAATGTAGGTCACTGACCCCGGCGGCCAAAACAACTGTTGCTCTAGAACCCCCCCTTATCCCCTCAATATGTACCAGCACCATATGTATTCAATAACAACACAGAGACATGGTTATGGCTAAATCTGCTGGAATCACAGGATTTATTAATATCATAGCCATAAATGATAAAATATTGGGCATTCCCTCATGCCAGCTGTGGCTCCCAAACATGGCTCAGCTAAAGGGCAGGGATTGGGTAGTGCGCCCACGAGAAACCTACCTTATCCCTCTCCCTGCCCTTTAGTGTGCAATGGCTCTAGCCCCGCCCTAGGGGTGAACCAATACCTTCTGGCTAGGCCTGCACGATGGGAGGAGCCAAAATGATGCCGGGAGCAGCAGCTGGGTTCATGGGATGCACAGAGACCTAAACAGGCGATGATCCAGAGAAAGGCAAAAACCCTTAGCGCTCGGCCAATCTGCACTGAAGGGGAAAATTCCTTTCTGACTCCAAATAGCAATCGGTATTACACCCTGGATCATGGCTATGCACACATCATGCACACACCGGGAACACAAATGCACCCATACACTCACACCTACACATTTACACATACAAATGCACATATACACATGCATAATGCAAAACATACAACTATACACACTCAGAAATCCATGCATACAGAAAGGCACACATACAAAAAACACACACACACAAACATACACACACACACACATACATACATACATTCATACACACACACACATACATACATAAACACACACACATGCATACATAAACACACACACATATACATACACACACATATATACACATACACACAAATGCACACAGACACAGAAGGGATAAAAACAGGAGGGTCACGGAGGTGGAGGGTCTCGGAAAAGGGAGATAAAATCCAGAAGGACTCGTCTGGTGGAACGCTGAAAATAAAAGAAGAAACTGGTAAATGTTTAAAAACAGAATAAATGACAGATAAGTAATTTGTTGTTTTGGATATCAAAGACTTATTCTGGGCCTACAGCATATCAGCCATCTGGAATGTCACTGTGAAAATGCCCAGCCTAGTTTGTGTTAGAAGGGACAATGACAATAAAACATACCCCTCTGTATGATTTTGTTAATTATTATGGCTGAAAACACAGAATGATATGACTGAGATATTAAAGATGGTTTATGGGAATATGACATTATATGGTCAGGCAGGTACCGTGATTTAATCTTCAGTTATAACTATGAAATCCTAAATGGATTATGTGGTATGATAAAGATGGTCTAAAAGAAAATGACATTAAATAGCTTACCCGAATCCTCTGAAATTTCCTCTTTATGGCTTTTGTAAGCCTCCTCCTGGTGCTCAGCCTGGGCTCCACCACCACCACAGGGGGCTCCTCCTCTTGTTGTTCTTCTGATTTGATCCTGCGCAAAAATAAATTAAAATATGAGTCAATGTTGTATTCTGTTTCAAAAGTTTTTAGACCAGAAACACTAATACTGGGGGCATAATATAACGTTTGGACACAAATTTATTGCAATGTAGTTGTTTAGCAAAATGCTGGAGTGACAGCTGACACTCTTTTCATTGTATTCCTATGTGTCAGAAATTGAATAGGAAATGTATCACATGTATAATACTTACTTAGCAGCTTCCTCCAGCTCCTTCTGCCTTGCCACGATCTTATTATGCAAGCCTTCGAGTCTAGATCCCACAACCTGTGAGCAAGGGGGTGAGAGAGAAGATACTTTTATATACCGTATATACTCGAGTATAAGCCGATCCGAGTATAAGCCGAGGTACCTAATTTTACCTAAGAAAACTGGAAAATCTTATTGACTCGAGTATAAGCCTAGGGTGCAGCCGCTACTGCTAAGTTTCAATAATCAAATTATTTAATAAAAGGAAACTCACAAAAAGTGTGTAAGTAACAGGAATGATACTGAGAGTTCTACAGTGTATTAAAGCTCTCAAAGCAAAACTGATACCATAAGAAATTCCAATTATCAAAACTTCTGCTTACCTCATATCTTACTACATGCCCTCTCAATCCTATTATCCTATTAAATAAATTCTGTAAATTCTAACACCATTTTGTAAATTCTAATACCATTTTGCCTTAAAAATCCCTCCCCCGTGTGTCACCCTAGCACTCTCACCTTACCCCTCCCATGTGTCACCCTAGCACTCTCACCTTACCCCTCCCATGTGTCACCCTAGCACTCTCACCTTACCCCTCCCATGTGTCACCCTAGCACTCTCACCTTACCCCTCCCGTGTGTCACCCTAAAAACTACAAGAATGCTTCCACTCCCAGCATCCTCAGCTAGCCAGCTGACAGCTGTCACACAAACACATAGGAGCTGACATGTGCAGCTAAATAATGAAAGAGAAATTAATGCAAATCCTACAACATCCCACTCTGTGCTGCTTTTCTCTGCTCGAAACCATCCCAGGCCTCCCCAGCTCATGGCAGCTTCCCCTCAACCCTCAAATGCTTCTCACCGCTTTCTCCAATTATGAGCAACTTGAAGAGATGGTCGTAGTCCCGGGCCATGGTGGCGACCTGTGCAAATGTGAGGCCCGGTCCCGGGATCCGCGTGCTCTAGCCAGAATTGACAGCAAACCCAAGCGCAGGTTCACAAGGTCATCTGAGTGCGTCACCCGAGCACTGTCGGTCAGTCCGACGTCGCACCGCCGGCAACCAACACCCCGCCCCGAGTACTCCCTTTCCTCCATCGCGCCGCCGGCATCCACCAGTCCACGTCGCGACGCTGGCCTGAGCTGTCACAGTCATACAGACTAGGTACAGGAACATCAGTTGCAGGGCATGCTGGCATGTCTAGTACGAGTACCTAACCCCCCCTCTGCATGCGCGTGACGTGCCTGCATGCAGCTGTTGCATTGAGAGTACTCGGGCAACGCAGGGGGGGGGGCTCTGGGGGGTTTATCGATGGCTCAACATACCTGCAGCCTCGCGCAGCAGATGCGCCGCTACTTGACTCGAGTATAAGCCGAGGATTCATTTTTTAGCACATTTTGAGTGCTAGAAAACTCGGCTTATACTCGAGTATATACGGTATGCATTTAACAATGTAGTTACTGCATTACATTGCAAGTTAGAGAATAGGACTTACTCGCCGGGCTTGCTGCGTCTCTTCATATTGGTCCAAAATATGTTCCACGTCGTGCTCCTGCTCCTGAGAGACAAGACTCTGCATTAAACTACTGCTGATTTGTAACAGCGGCACAGTATTGGTACTTAGAGGGCATAAAAGAAATAGCACTGATAATATTATTAAGGGCTGTTGCTGGGGATATGGTGAGTAATAAACTCACAAATTATAATAATAGGGTTACAGTTGATACAATAAATAACCTCACTAATAATAACAAATATAATATTAATGATACTTACTTCTGACAAAGCCAGGACTTTATGGATGCCATAAAGCGTGATCTCCAGCTCTTCAAGTTGTTTCTGTAACATAAAGGAAGGTACCAATTTGAGAAAGGGATCTGTACGTCATAGCTGTTCCCCTTGAAATCAGACCTATAAAGCAATTTTGCTTTAGTTTTAAACAAGTGGCAATTATTTAAAGGGTGGCTTGGCCTTCTGCATTTTTCAGCTACTCCCGGTTTACAGGACACAGTAGCCAAAACTCACACATTCTCCTTTCTTATTAGTTTCTGCTCACCCATATTAACTTTGTACACACTGGCACAGGGGTATATTGAAACCCATTATCCTTTAAACTGCATAATGGGAAAAGCTTTAGTTGTGTACAGTGAGGGTCTGGATCTGCTCATGATTTTAATGTCATTTTCCCCATTTCATCATTTAGAGTCACACAAAATATTTGCAATTGAATTTTCTTCTCTGTTTATCTAAACGTGTCCTTTGGATTCCTTACCCTATAGGCATCCATTACGATGAATTGGGCCATGTCCCTCAGATGTTCAACATCATAATCAATATAATACTGATTGATGAAATGATCCCTAAAAAGCAAAATCCCAACAGATGATTAGTGACACTTCCTACCTACTATTTCACTGTATTTATACTGTACGTGCACTTATTCATTTTAACAGATACAATATGGGGCAAAAACAAAATGTGCCACAATGCATTGTAGGGTGCAGAGTGAAATGTCATTTGTGTCTGTTTAGGTGCTGCCTATTCTTTGTAACCAGGTTTGAATGATCCAAAACAGTATAAAAATGAGTACAGGTATGGGATCCCTTATCCAGAAACCTGTTATCCAAAAAGCTCAGAATTACGGAAATCCCGTCTCCCATAGACTCCATTTTAATCAAATAAATCAGAATTTTTAAACTGATTTCCTTTTTCTCTGTAATAATAAAACAGTACCTTGTAATTAATCCCAACCAAGATATAAATTTATTGGATGCAAAACAATCCTATTGGGTTTAATTAATGTTTTATTGATTTTTTAGTAGCCTTAAGGTATGGAGATCCAAATTATGGAAAGACCCCTTATCCGGAATACCCTTGGTCCCGAGCATTCTGGATAATGCGTCCTATACCTGTATACTGTTAAAATAATAATCAACTAAAAAATAAACATTTTAGGCAAAATAATAGTTTTAGGAATAGATGAAAAAGAAAAATCAAGGCAAAATTAGAGGATTTGCTCCTTTAAATTTTCCGAAAGAGCTTACAATCTAATCTGGGAAAGGTAAGATAATTGATAAGATCATTTTGATGTTACTTACCAGTCGTCGATGTCCGGAAATCTTCGAATGTATTGATGTTCTGCAGGGAAACACATTGCCATTAAACACTGAGCTAACAGAGGGAACCAGTCACATAGAAGAAACCAGCACAGAGGCCTTTGCCAAGGACAGTGGCCATGTTTCCACTTTTCCCAATAAATTTTGGGTTAAATGAAACCATAGGCTGCTCTGTCATATACTGGTGCCATGTACTGCAGTATTCAGTTAAAGGAGAATTAATCCCCATATTATTGGAGGGATGTGATTTGCGAGATACTACCAGTGACTGTAATCGATAAATAGTGTATAACCTCTCCTTTAATATAGTTGTCCCATCAGCAGTAATAGCATTGTTCTGGTCCCCCTCCCCAAAGTAAAAGAGTCATGGGCCTCACCCCCATCCCATGGTCCCCTGGTAATTACACTACCGTGCCCCTTATTGTATACACCAAGTCATCTCACTGTTTGCCAGAGAATTAGCAGCCCTGAAACTGGACAGGGCTTACTAAAAAGTGGGTTGGCTCTACACAGATAAAGGAAAGCATAAGTTTAGCAGAAGAAAAGTTCTGAATATTTACAAGGGAATGTTGGGTGTGACACCTTTATATTTCTGGAGCCAAAAATGCAAAGTTACTGATCTTAAGCGCAATACTTACCATAGTAGCCATAAATGGCCTCATCGAAGGTCTGTTGATGAATGTAGTCCTCCAGGACTGCGAAAAGCACCTGTAGGTAAAAGAACGTTAGGCACTTAATTCTCAATGGATCTATATGCTGCCAGGGAAGAGGCTAAGTATATGCTGCCAGGGAAGAGGCTAAGTATATGCTGCTAGGGAAGAGGCTAAGTATATGCTGCTAGGGAAGAGGCTAAGTATATGCTGCTAGGGAAGAGGACAGTGTATATAGTATGAAGTAATACAAAATAGTCTCAAAGAAAGGGTTTTTCTGTGGCACTTCTGTGGACTGTGGGATGGGTTGTGTATAATATGGCAAGATGGTATAAGCTGTAACATAAATAGTAAGGATAGTAAGTATAGGAGGACTTACTATATATATATATATATATATATATATATATATATATAAATGATGCAAGGTGTCAAATCGTGTATAATGAGACCAAGCACTCAAGGAGAATGAATGAGAGAGAAAGAGCACTTTAATGAGTGCAGAGTTCCATTTTCCCTTTACTTAAAATGAGAGAATAAAGTGATTCCTTACCTTTACCTCTGGCATTCTGCTGCCTCAAAGTACAGCCACCTAAAGGCAAGTGATACAAAGGGGCATTATATCAGTATTAAATAGTATTCTGGGCAGACTTGCTACATAACAAATGGTTAAAGATCAGTAACATTACCTCTAAAAGATGTGTGCCAGAAGGTGCCGTTGGAACCAGAAGTGCCAGATGTTAAACTCTTCTGGTTCGTATAGTGAGGGGTTCCTCACACTTGAGGACCGGCACAAGGCCGGGGCACCCAAGGGAGACCCTCAGTCGAAAGTGGCTTTCCCCAAGCTCAGACCAGAATAGAATTGATCGAACTAAAGGGGAGGCCAAAAAATCGCTCGGAAATAGCAATCAAAGTCGCACAAACCGCAGGTACAGAAGCTCAGCAGTATAGCAATCTGGATAGAGAGACCATAGAATATAATATAAGAGCAAATAAACTTCAGACAGAATGCATTTAGTAAACTAGAAAGGGAAATTTGAGAACAAACTTCATGTTGGGTTGAAAAATGTGACGTCTGTTGTTGGCTCCGTCCACTTTTTCTAACCTTGGACCACAGTTATATAGTAAAAACCACTGTGCAAAGTTTGGTGACCCTGGTTTTAATAGTGTCTGAATGGCAGCAATTTAAATTTCCCCACTGAAAGTCGAGTGACATCTGATTGGCGGTTGGTGGCTCCACCCCCTTTTTCTAACCTGGAACTGCAGTTACCCAGTTACTAACTCTGCAAAGTTTAGGGACCCTAGGATTAATAGTTAAAGAACAGCAGCAGTTTAAATTTAAACCAATAAAAGTCAATAGGTAAATTGTGATTGGTGGTTGGTGGCCCCGCCCACTTTTTCTAACCTTGAGTCGAAGTCGCCCAGTGACAAACAGTGGGCACCCTGGCATAAAAACTGTAAGAAAGACAGCATTTTAAATTTAAACCAATAAAATTCAATGGATGAAATCTGATTGGCTGTTAGTGGCCCAACCCACTTTTCCTATTTTTGAACTGCAAAGTTTGGGGACTTTAGTATTAATATGTAAAGAATGGCAGCAGTTAAAATTTCCCCCTGAAAACAATGAAAGAAATGTCATTGGCTTTTGGTGGCCCCTCCCACTTTTTCTAACCTTGAGTACGAAATCACCTAGTGACTGTCTGTGCAAAGTTTGGGAACCCTGGCATCAAACCAATAAAATTCAATAGGTGAATCTGATTGGCTGTTGGTGGCTCCGCCCACTTTTCAAAACTAAAACTGCAGTCTCCTAGTGACCAACTGTGAAAAGTTTGGGGACCCTGGGGTTAATACTGTGAGAATGGCAGCAGGTTGAATTTCCCCATTGAAAGTCAATAGGTAAAATCTGATTGGCTGCTAGTGGCTCCGCCGAGTTTTTAAAAAAAAGTTTGGGAACCCTGCCATCAAACCAATTAAAATCAATAGGTGAAATCTAGTGACTATGAAAAGTTTGGGGACCCTGGGGTTATTACTGTGAGAATGGCAGCAGGTTGAATTTCCACCAAGTAAAATCTAATTGGCTGTTCACAGCTCCGCCCACTTTTGTGCATCCAACAATCATCATATTTTCATTCAGGCTGACCCCATGACTCTGTGATTCAAGTTTGGGGAGTGTAGCTGTAAGCTGTAAGTGTGGCAGCAGTTTCAATTTCCCCATTAAAGTCAATGGGTGAAATTTGATTGGCAGTTGTTGGCCCCTCCCACTTTGGGGTCATCCAACAAATGTTGCTGTTTCATTGGGGGTAACCTCATAATTATGTTATTCAAGTTTTGGGGGGTGTAGCTTCAAAGCTGTAAGAGTGGCAGCAGTTTGGGGGAAGGAATCTGCTAAATAAGTATTATGGGGCCCCATCATTACTGATGCCCCGCCCTCAGGGTTGCCCCGCCCCCCAGCCAACCACTTTGGGTTCCCTAAGGAAACTACCCCCCCTAGTTTAGAAACCCCTGCGTTGGATTTAACCCCAACTCCAAAACATAGAAGTAGTAAAGCACGCAGTGTTTCCATAGTAACAATGTGACAGTGACAGTTGGAGAGAGGCATAAAGGGGAAATCATTTCTGCTCCTGGATTTATGAACATAGGCGCTAAATTGGATATTCATGGAATAATAACTGAATATTCTAACACTGTGTATTTACCAAGGCTAAATAGTGCAATTCTGCTGGAAATAATAGCCTTTAGCCTACTGCCATTGCTTTGCCTTAGTACCACTTAGTACATCAAAGCAGGGCAGCCATTTGAGGGTACAAGGTGCTAAAATCATCATTTCTAGAACAAAATAAATACTGCCCAGTACAGCACATGGCAACCCAAATGATTATATCAATAATTATACTTTATGGGGGAGTGTGTTTTGCTGCTATCCCCCCCAACTGTCACTATTGGTTGTGTCCCTCAGCCAGAGCCAGCATTAAGGCCATCTCCAAAGCCCATTTTAGACAAATTCTGCCCAAATGAACTAAAATCCAATCCCCACTAGTCTCAGGGGCACAGCACTATCAAAATTTCCACTCTTTTTGGAATAAAATAAAGTTTTTTTGCCAAATAATCTCTCAGAAGGGAAGATCACTTACCTCTCACTACAATGCCAACCAACTGAATAACTGTCACAGCGCTGATGTCACACAGTGTAAGGCAGGAGCCACTCTTAAAGGGGAAATGTACCCTGTTAATGAGTGAGGTTTATATGCCATTAGTTTGCCCTTATATGAGCAGTACCTACACAGATCATTGTGTACATAGAACATTGCTTTACTGTTCTGTTGGAATGATCCATTAATTCATCAGCCATGGGTTATCTACCTGCTGCTGCTAAATCAGATGTAACCGGGGCTCCTTAGCAGGTAGGGTGCCCCTTCCTTGGCCTGAATAGTGGGCAGAGATGGGGGTTATACCCACCCTCAGGGGTAGGAAGGGGTTTGGCCTCAGCTGGTGAAATGTTATATACAAGTTATGTAATGGGGGGGCAGTTTCCTACTAGTAAGGGTGCCGGTGGGTGTAGGAACAGCGCAGCTCAGTCATTATTCTGGCAATGGCCAGGCTGCTTCATTGTTGGTCATTAAACTACTCAGTAAATATAAACTATTGCATCTTGGGAAACAGGAAGTGTTTCTGCATCCAGAGAGATGTGTCAGTAACATAATATGTCACTTATTTTATAGAACTCCCATAACACTTATGTCAGGGAACCTCCTATACACACTGCCACAGATCTTTACCCACTAATTATATTGACTATATTATACTGTATATATATATACATTTGTGGCTGTTTGTCAGTTTTGCTATATGAATAAAAACAAATTCCCCATGTGGATCTATGATTGCCCAAGGGGCACCACCTTTGTTAGTTGTATTACTGTATATTTATGTAGCCCAGTGCTGTCCAACTTATTAAATGTAGTGGGCTAATATATATATATGTATATGTATATATATATATATAATATGTCACACAGCATGTTGGTGGGCCGTATTCAGTTAAAATGATCATTTCATATAGTGAAGTCTATGAAGCCCCTGAGCATACTGGGGGCAATAAGAATCATTTGGTCACATCTGACCCATGGGCCTCCAGTTGCACAGCCCTGACATAGACAGCACATATATTCTGTTAACCCTTCCACCTCAGAACAATACTGCTATAGACAATGGTGCATAAGA